>NC_133650.1:204784538-205021554 GCF_009905375.1 Apium graveolens | reverse complement strand
GCCCAGTAGGAAAAACGGGACCAAGCAAAGGTGAATTGTAGATTTAAAAGTAACCAAAAACTTGGTCGTTATCAAACTTTATTAAACATTCACGTTGCTGCCATGTAAATGGGTGGGACCAATACTCAAGAAAATGAAAAAGTTATTTATTACCTTTTTGATCCGTAATGACCATTATCATAGATCGAAAAGTCATTTCCGACTCAGACTCATCCAATGTGACATATTTGGTCGTAAGTTAATATAGGTGAAATTAATACAAACAGGTATTTAGAAAGTACACAAGTGAGATATAGACATCATAAGTTATATTCTAATTAATGATTATGATTTTAAGTTCTCCTCTAAAATGATTTTTCCATGGCCTCCAACCTTAATTACCTATTATATTATAATCACAAAATGCTCAAAAGATTATAAAATTCATTTATATTGTTTTTGGCCCTTTTTTATTAAAAGCATTTATTTATGACCTATTGTTTCTCTTTTTCTTTTAATTACAAGTATTATTAGTGACTACATATTGTTATATCACTAATATATATATCTATTGACATCCATACGGTTGGATCGTTGAAAAATATTTTTAAAATAATCGAAACACTAATTCAAGATTCAACACTAGTTAGCTGTACTAGTCAAACTGATGCTTGACTGTTAAAATGTCAAACCAAATAAAATTATTTTGATATGAAATTTTGGGTACATCACTAATATATATATCTATTGACATCCATACGGTTGGATTATTGAAAAATATTTTTAAAATAATCGTAACACTAATTCAGGATTCAACACTAGTTAGCTGTACTAGTCGAACTGATGCTTGACTGTTAAAATGGCAAACCAAATAAAATTATTTTGATATAAAATTTTGGTTATATCACTAATATATTTATCTATTGACATCTATACGGTTGGATTATTGAAAAATATTTTTAAAATAATCGTAACACTAATTCAGGATTCAACACTAGTTAGTTGTACTAGTCAAACTGATGCTTGACTGTTAAAATGTCAAACCAAATAAAATTATTTTGATATGAAATTTTGGGTACATCACTAATATATATATCTATTGACATCCATACGGTTGGATTATTGAAAATATTTTTAAAATAATCGTAACACTAATTCAGGATTCAACACTAGTTAGCTGTACTAGTCGAACTGATGCTTGACTGTTAAAATGGCAAACCAAATAAAATTATTTTGATATAAAATTTTGGTTATATCACTAATATATTTATCTATTGACATCCATACGGTTGGATTATTGAAAAATATTTTTAAAATAATCGTAACACTAATTGAGGATTCAACACTAGTTAGTTGTACTAGTCGAACTGATACTTGACTGTTAAAATGTCAAACCAAATAAAATTATTTTGATATGCAATTTTGGTTATATCACTAATATATTTATCTATTGACATCCATACCGTTGGATCGTTGAAAAATATTTTTAAAATAATCGAAACCTTAATTCAAGATTCAACACTAGTTAGCTGTACTAGTCAAACTGATGTTAAAAGGTCAAACCAAATAAAATTATTTTGATATGAAATTTTGGTTATATCACTAATATATATATATATATATATATATATATATGACATCCATATGGTTGGATCGTTGAAAAATATTTTTAAAATAAATGTAACACAAATTCAAAAGTAAACACTAATTAGATGTATTAGTCAAAATCATGTTTGACTGTTAAAATGTCAAACCAAATAAAATTATTTTGATATGAAATTTTGGTTATATCACTAATATATATATTATATTGACATCCATACGGTTGGATTGTTGAGAAATATTTTTAAAATAATCGAAACACAAATTCAGAAGTAAACAGTAGTTAGTTGTACTAGTCAAACTCGAGTTTGACTGTTAAAATGACAAGCCAAATTAAAGCCAAATATATTTATTTATATTTAAAATAATTATCAATATTTAATCTACTTAAATTTTAATAAAAAATTTATTGAAACATAAGTGAAAATTTTTATTTCTGATTTTTCCAAAATAAAACACCACGCCTTTTGAGAAACAGGACAGTGTAATAATCTAATTGCTTCAGATCTGAATTTATTTTCATTTTCTCTTTCTTGCTTCTCTCTCTCCCCTTCACTCTTCCCCTCTCTTTCTCCCTCCTCCTCTCCTGGTTATGCAAAATCTATACATACATAAATGTTTACTTTATTTCTAGCCTCCTTTGGTTGATTCGTATGCTTCTTTCACTGGGGCTTTAGTTATGGTTTCGTTTAGGGTTTAAATTCGACTTCAATTTGGGGTTTTAGTCCGTCTTCAAAACTAGGGCTTTGGGGCTTATTTTTGGATTCAAGGAAGGCGTCTCTCTCTCTCTTTCTCTCTCTCTCTCTTCCTGGTATGCATATCTCTCTCCCCTCTCTCTATGCTCATATCTCTCTCTCCCTCTCTCCTTCCCCCTCTCTTTCCCTCTCTTTGTATATATATTTGCGTGGATTTTGTAAATTGTACTGTAATTAGCTACTGATTTTCTTGTAGTGATTTATCTGGTAGATTTGTATTTATTTGTTTTTGTTTGTGTTGCTTAGAGAATACAAAATAATTTGAATTGTGAAGAACAGTCTTGTGGGAAAATATCAATAAATAACAAATCAGCTAATATAGTTCAATATTACCATTTCTTTGTTTAAGAAGGATTTTTTTTTCCAGATTGGCACTTGCATATCATATTCAATATTTTTGGTGTGTAATGCTGAGTTGTCTTCCGATATGCAGAACAAACCCCTGATTCGCAAAGTTGTTATGCTTTATGTACCTGGCCTTGACGCAGGTCTTTACTTGTCACAATCTAAGGTACTCCACAGTTTCAAAGAGTACTGTGGCGTTCCAAGAGCAGTGTCAGCTCTAAGGTTGGTGACGTTTATCTTTTCTAGCATAATATTGGATTCATGCATTGCATTTCTTGAAAGTTTATGCTTTTGGTTTTTTGTTTGTTGAGCTGTGTAGCAGATGGAATACAGACTATAGATGCTCTTCTTACATGCAAGGTGAAAATAAAAAGGGATATTGCTGAGCCTATAAGCAAACCTGTTCAGAATCAGAAATCTGATCAAGGTATATATCAGCTATAAAGTTGTAGACTTGTAGTGCTTTCTGGGTTAAAAGAAGTAAAAGTAAACTATATTCGATGCAGGAACCTGTGATTCTGTTTTGATCTATCCTCTGGTGATCACTTGAAAGATTTACCATTTCCCCTGTTATATTACACACTCACAGAGACCGAACTAGACCAAAATGGTTACTTTCGTAGTCAACCAGGTGACAATATATATACAGTATACCATTTCCTTATTATGGCTAAATCGCAACAACATAGATATGCAGTATAGATAATATACTTTCACATTAGAATTATTGAGTTTGTCTTGAACAGAATGTATGCACTGAGCACTATGCCGCTTATAAATTGATTCTCTACGTGGATCCTACCTCAATAATTAAAATAGGCTCACAACTTAGCGACATACTGAGCATTAAATCAAGAGTTCTTTTCCATGAATCAAACTCAACACTGACTAGCATCTAGTCTTCCTATCTCACACAAGTGCTGTATTCACTGGCTGATGACAGTTTAGACGAATCAGGTCAAGGACGGATGCCTAACATTAGAAACAATATGTGTAATATTTCGATACTGAACTAGAGACTTATATCATGGCCAACTGGATATTAACATAATGTGCTGAATACTTTAATTAAGCCTGCCAGACAATGTACATCAATACCACGCGCTACTACACCTCTTTCAGATGGTTTCTAACACTTTCCTCTTCTGTATTCTCTGCATTAATCCGGAAATTTTTTTTGCCTTCGAGCAAATCACATGTTATACACCGTTCAAAATCATATCATAATCAAACCAACTATAGATCAGTTTATTTTGGGAAGATTGTACCTGAAGGCCTCCTCCTGAATACAAACGCTTTTTCATCGTAAGTAGAATAGTTGGTACACTATTTCCCCTTTGACCATAAGAACACTGCATTGAGTTGGCAGAAACCCCAAAAACACTGACACTGAACCAGTAGACAATTAATTTGTTATATAATTCAGTGAACCAGAATGAATTAGATCCAAATAAATTGATGACATTCGATATATTAGCAATGTAAGAATGGCTACATAAAAAAACTTTGTTCTTCTAATCAATTAACTGTATAGTTCCAGATCGGATTTTCTTAGTCAGACTTGTTAGTTATTGATATTGCGGATTGAATTTTGATGGGATAATGACAGTGTCTCTATTGCATATGCTATAGCAGTATATGTGACTGTATAGTCCGTACATCTATTGATTAATAGGGTTGTAGTGAAGGATATGGTAAAAATGTATTGCTTTTTATCTGTTCGTTTTGCTTGGTTTAGGTGGAAAGTTCTTAAAAAAACTTGTTCTATTGATTGGCAGGAAATCTGGTGAACCAAGCAAGAGGAAGTCATACTTGCCTGTTGATGAACAGTTCTTGATAACAAGAAATGGTAAATTTAATCTCAATATCCCTGGAATGTTTAGTTTCCTGTAAGTTGTTTTTTTTCTTTTTTACTAAGTAGATAGTTTTTATTTTTATAGGAACTTATTATTTTATAATTGATTGTGATCATTAACTTGTATTATCTATTCTAGTTGTAGTATCTTTAGTTAATATATGTATATAATATTGCCCCATGTGTTGTGTTCAATATATACTGAGTGTACATGTAAAAGAAAATGATCTTACATTTTTTAATACATAATGACCAAGATGTCATAAATAACGATGTTACTAAAATAAGCCAGATTAGACAGAGTTCATCCACCTAAAGATGCAATTGTCACAATGTGCGAACATGTTAGCAACTTGCTCCTGATCTTGTGTTCTCCAAAGCTACCCTAAGAAGGTATCTATCTAATAACCAAGTTGATAAACCTTCTAGTTAATCTCAACCTGAAAAGTCGTCAATTTTGCAGAGTGACTATATTTCTTCAAAAATTAAAGCTGTTTTGGAGATTCTTGCATCTCATTGCAAGTCAAACAGTCAAATTTCCCAGTTGCATGGTGTGGATTCTTCAAATTTAGATAAAATATTGGCTCTTCAGGTATTTTCCTAAATTTGTTTATGTATGAAGTTTCCTGTGCTAAATATATGTCCTGCTTTTTTAGTCAAGTAGTTGAGTCAATTAGTATATTCTCTTTGTACACTGCATGTCAATGATTTATTATAAGTTCACTTGCTCTAAATCAAATGTTTACAATAATGGTACCCTGCTTGTACCAACTTGGTGAGAACTGAAGTGCTTTCGAAATGTGTATTTAATTTCCAAATAGTCAGGTAATAGGCTAGTTTGACAGAAATATATAGTTAAATAGTTCAAGTTTAATTTTACAGTAGTAAGCATTTAGGGTCCAAAGATATGTTTCTGTGTTTGTGTGGTTTTTAATTCTCTGCATATTGCAGTATTTGATAGATTGACCCAATTATAAATGGTTCTCATACATGAACATGATTTCCATACTTATTTAGTCATGATACAAGATTTATTATTTTTTTTAACTTAACTTTATGGTTTTTTCTATATTTGTATAAACTGCAGTTTACAGAAGACAAATGACATATTTTTGTCACTACTGTGTTAGATTTGTGTCTAGCAAAGAATGTTGTCGTTTATTATTTCTCGTGCTCTAAGTGTGTGTTCTTTCGGTGCACAGGTCAATTGCCACTGATTTCAGGTTTCGATTGCATGACAAGTTCATCAGCTATATTTGAATTAAGACAACAGGGATATTTCCCTGGGCGCCTAATTTAAGAGCATGGCATTCATAATATAAGTTACTTCTAAGTTAGACGTAAAGAATGTAATTATGTAATGTGTTTGATTTAGAATTATTGATAAAACTTAATACAATGATAATTGTGTATTTTGTTTTAATAAATGTTGATTGTCTTTTGGCAGTTTTAGAGTTTATTTTGAGTTTGCGATTGTATAAAATTTTGGCAGGTTTAGGTTTAGAATTTAAATTGGAAGCCGAAAATGGTTGGATACTGAAAAATTAGTATTTGGTTATTCTGGAAAAACAAACTTACGACGGTTGTTCTTCAAACATTCCGTTCAAACATTCCGTCGTAATGTATTATTTTCATATTTAATTTTTTTTTTGAATTTTCATTTTCAAGCTTGTAGGCCCCACCTTCTAAAATACGACGATTTTTCTGTCGGAAATTTCTAACTTACGTTTTTTCCGTCGTAAATTATGTTTTATCTTATTAAAAGTGGGTCCCGTAAAGTAATATCCGACGTTTTTCTGTCGTAAGTACATAACTTACGACGTTATTGTTCGTCGTATTCTGGTATCTTACGACGATAAATTCCGTCGTAAGTAGATTTATTATTTTATTCAGTATGTGGGCTCCTACTTCCTAACTTGCGACGCAATTTTATCTTGAGACGAAAAAAGAACTTACTACTCGACCAAAAACGACGATTTTTTTCCGTCGTAAATGGCTCAATTACGACGATTTCAGTTCAAAAAAACCGTCGTAAATGGCCAGATTTGTTGTAGTGAAATGGCCAGATTTGTTGTAGGCAATGGTATATAAAACATTAGAAATTTCTAGGAAATTTGTCAGAAATTTCTTTACCTAATATTCTTCAATCAAGTAATTTTTATATTTCTCTATTATTTTTTTTAGTTCATATTCTTTGTAAGGTTTAAAAACAAAGAAATAACTTTTTTGTTTTTTTTTATAGTTGTATGATAAATATCAAAATAAAATATTTATTAAATTTATTATTTTATTTAGTAATCCAAAAACAATTGCAAATGATAAATTTTTGAATTTTGTAATTGGTGCATATTTCCCACTCTCTCCGTCTCAATTCTATACATTTTCAAAGTTACTCAAAATGTAAAATTTTATTACATAGAAATTAATTACTCACTTACATCCACTATCTTTTCCACTACACTAGTTATATATATATATAGATACATATATATATATAGACAAATAATCAAATAGAAACTAAAATTAAAATAAAAACTAGAAACTAATCTCGTCCCTTATATCAATCTAATCTAAAGGCCCCCTAGATGTAGTACACAGGATTAATATGCTCCCTCCTACACATAATTCCAGCTTTTCCCCTCCGTTTTTGATTTGATTTTTCCCGTTAATCGGTGAACTTTTTTTGAAATCCGACTTCACTGTATTTTTCTCCATCTCGTAACGATCAATTTGCATACCATATGTGCTATGTTTTGACGAGATTTAAAAAAAAATTAGTTTAGTTTTTAGTTTTCATTATAAGGAGGTTTCTATTGGAGTAGCCCATATATATATATATAATATTGATGAGTACGATCACTTTACTCACTTTTCTTACTTTTTTTTTCAAAATTACACATTTCTTAATACCAAACTAATTTACTTATTTTTTATGAAATATGTATTTCTAAATTAATTAAGTTAAACAATTTATACGAGTAAAGAATTGGTACTAAATACAACAATTTTTTTCAACCACATTATGTAATTTATAAAAAAAACAGCTTAGTGCAAATATTATTATATTATATAATCTCAAATAATATATTAGTGTTTTTCCAAAAAAAAATGGTGTAATACAAAAATGATCAAAATAGATTATTTATGACCATCTTCAACAATATTTCTTATGAAGTTGGTCGGTTACATTGTGATCGAATATAATTGATGAAAATTTTCTTTGTTTGTCTATAAACATGAACAAGACCAACAAAACAAAGTTAAAACCGACCACCGTGACATCGTAGTCAAGCGTGACATGTGGCACATACATGCCAAGTACGAAAAACTGGGACCAAGCAAAGGCGAATTGTAGATTTAAAGTAACCAAAAACTTGGTCGGTTATCAAACGTTATTAAACATCGAGGTAGCTGCCATGTAAATGGGTGGGGCCAATACTCAAGAAAATGAAAAAGTTATTTACGACCTTTTTGATCGGTAATGACCATTATAGATAGAAAAGTCATTTCCGACTCAGACTCATCCAATCTGACATATTTGGTCCTAAGTTAATGTAGGTGACATTAACACAAACACGTATTTAGAAAGTACACAAGTGAGATATAGACATTTTGGACATCGTTTCTCAATGATATAGAAGAAAACTTAATACAAAATTAATAACATCATAAGTTATATTCTAATTAATGATTATATGATTTCTAAGTTCTCCTCTAAAATGATTTTTCCATGGCCTCCAACCTTAATTACCTATTATATTATAATCACAAATATGCTCAAAAGATTATATAATTCATTTATATTCTTTTTGGCCCTTTTTTATTAAAAGCATTTACTTATAACCTATTGTTTCTCTTTTTGTTTTAATTACAAGTATTATTAGTGACTACATATTGTTTTTATTACATTTGAACATAGTTGTGGATTAGTTTTTTTTTTTGAAGTTCGCTTCTTCCGGTTTTTCCATCATCCAAGTCATGTTCTGCATTCTTTTAAACTCGCTTCTAATTTACTCTCACGATTATTTACCTTTGTACCTAATTCTTGCACATGTTTTTAGTAGAAACCTTAGTTGACATCGAAACCAACTAAGTACCTTTCCACTAGCCAGTTTGGTGTGTGGCTCTTTCCATCAAAATCGACTGCATTTGTCCATCTCTGACTGTAGCTTTTTCAACGTTGCAGCCATCTCCTCGTTGTTGGAAGCGTTGTCTTCTGTGTTTTTCGAGTTTCGTGGTGGTTCACTGGTGGACATGATGTAGGTGTGTAGAAATCCTTAGCAATTTTCCACAACGGCGCCAATTGTTTTTACCAAATTTATGTGTTAATGCTAAAAATATATTTATAAGTTTTTAATAAAGAACTAGGATTATAACGTAATAAAATAGCAAGTAAAAAACACCAGGATTTGGTGACGCGGAAAATCCTGTAAAGGATAAAAACCGCGGTAAAGATACACTTCTTGACAATCTCATCTAATCTCATCTAGCTTTTTTCTTTTCTTGTTAGGAATATGTGCATATGCAATGCAACCGAAAATTCTTAGATTTCCAACCAAGCGCTTTGCCAATCGCCGACCTTGTTGGAAGATAAAGATACTTTGGTGCCATTTTTTGTGATATCTTGCTCGGCTTGCTTTTTGTGGGATACTTATACATGTTTGATATTTAATTACAGGTTTTGCTTCTGTTCTTTGTGTCTATTCATTGCAAAACTTCTCTCTTTGTATTTATCATGTGAGAGACAGACAGCTAGACCTTCTCCTTTTCGATTTAAATTCCAATTATCCTCTTGCACTTGTCCTTTTGTAATGTACCTTATAAAGTTCTCATTTTTGGTTTAAAAATCTAATAACCTAAGAGATTCTCATGCTTTTGGATTACTCATCTGATGAGCCTAGAGAACTGCTCCTGAATTCGCATGTGATGAACCTTTGGAACTTCTCCTCTTCAATTCATCATGTGGGCCCGTGGAGCCATGTGCCCCAGTGGTCTGGATATGCTAATCAGGAGCTTATTCTCATTCATCCTCAAGACACCTGCAATAGTGATCCTCGCTCCTCCGACATTATTAAACTTGTGCTCTGAATTATGCTGCCGGTTAAATTGGCTTGGGAGGTTAAAGGAATTTCCATAATGTTGTTCACAGAGGTCAAATGGTTCACGGCTACTGGCAACATCTGAAAATTCAGAATAGTTGCAACACTAATGGAATTGTTTTGATAATATTAATAATTTACACCCATAATGCACAGCAGGTCCAGGGTCCATCACCCATGCTGGAAAGCAAACATTTGCAGTAATGATACAGTTGGAACTTAAACCGTGTACTTCTGAACTGCAGTTGAGTCTGGAGGCACACAGATGTGAGTATAAAGTTGAAGTTGACCCCAAACAAGTAGAGAAATAATGTATCATATCATAGAGCATCATGTTGCAAATGTGTGTACATAAGAAAAAATCTGTTACACTGGTGAAGATGCACAGTCTTCCTTCTTCAAATTCTTGGAGAGATGATGCTTAATCCGTTGTACTAGTACACTCATTCCCTAAAATTTAAGTTACAAAAATTAGGAGAATGAATAACTAATTGTTGCAGTTTCTCTTATGTCCTCTTAAAGCGTTACCAGGTATGACTGGAACAGTTATAACCTAATCAAGGAACAATGCTTTAACAAAAATAAAAAATATTTTAAAAACCCATGTTTAATTAAATCCTCGTGAATGATATAATTAATAAACCTGACAATCAAGCAACAATACTTTTATTAAAACAAAAAATATTAAAAAACATATAAACTTTGCACATATTATTCCTTCATAAATGAAAAGGATATAAGATGAAAACAATTTGAAGTGGTCGAAACAATACCTCAACCCTTAATTTTCTCCAGATGAGACTTACCTTTGGTGTTGGTGTCTCTTAACATATTAACCACCACAACCATGAACATTTGGCAAACCAAGTCATTGCAAGAACATACAACAACTAATATGCCAATATGGAATTTGTGAAATAAAGGATGTAATGAGATTAAATATTTCTTTATTACACAAGAGAATTTATTTGAATTTTAATTGGAAAGGAAAACGTGATAGGATCCACGCCCAAAGCACTTCCATCAACTGAAAAAGGTGAAAGAGAGGTAGATAACTGAGAGGGTTAGAGAAACCATATAATTTGTTGCACCACTAAGTACAAAATGAAAGAAACAAAGTTGAGAGACATCAAAATGAAGTATAATATCATTTAGCCAAGAACTATTTGAAAATTGGAAAATCGGTAAGGGCAATTCTTCAAGAATTTCAAAGTTTATGATGTCGAATTTATTAGATCCCATCTTTCCCTTGATTAAGTCATTTAACATGTGGATCAAATTATATATTACGTCATTTTAACAAACCCCTCATATTTAGATGAGCTATCACTATAAGAAAAACAGGTAAATACGACCGGCCAAAAGTCCTCGCATTTACCTAAATATGTCAGGACACGGTCGTATCTTTTAGTTTCTGGATCGGTCATGATACGGGAGGAATATTTAGTAAGTCAGTCATTTTTAAAGTAAATTGGACCAGCTAATTTTGACCATTTAAAAAAAACCGCTTAAATTCAACTGGCCAAATTTGACCAAGGTAGTCGAATTTGACTTTTCACCAAAAAATTGAAAATCCCGCCCAAACTATTAAATATTTTGAATAAATTTAAAATGTCTGCCTAAAATTAAATTGACCGTATTTGGTCAAAGATGCGAATCTAAATTCCACCTTTGGTTGAATTAACAAACACCAGTTTTAAGAGACAAATCTCTCGCTGGAAATTGGAAAATTTCCAGATTCCGGTGAGTTTACCCAGGTCAAGTCATATTCCAGCAGCTTTAATTTCTCCAAAAAAGCTCAGTTTTCAGTTCAATTTTTCAATTTAATACACTCAAAATTGACCCAACAATCTCATATTCATATCCAAACTTACAAATAACTAGCATTTAACCGATTCCGACCAAAATCAATTGAACGTCTGTAAAGAAAAAAACAACATTAACAAAAAATTCACCAAACTAAAAAAACCTTAATATAAACAATTTCCCCACCACATACCAAGCATGTAAATGGAGCAACACAGTCAATCATAAATCATGAAAAAATTATCTACACGCTCATGTTCAATGATCTATCGATTCGTAACTTCAAAACACATGAATAAACAACCTAAAGTAAAAAGTCTAATTCGAATTAAAATCAAGAAAATGGAAATTTTTGAAAAATTATCTACCTAGCTCTCTACCGAATTATTACCTTCAGGAGGGAGAGTAAGATGGTGGGAGGGACACAAATAGAAATAGAGGGGGAGAGAGAAAAAGAGAAGGGGTGGGTTACGTGAGTGAAAGGAGGGCTTCAGGTTAAAAATTTTATTTTATCATTTTTTGTTTTTTTACTTATAATTTGGTTTTATTAAATGTAAATTCAACCATTGGATGAGTGTTGTTTTTTACTTATAATTTGGTTTTATTAAATATAAATTCAACCATTGGATGAGTGTTTTAGGGGTTAAATTTTGGTGTTAGATCTAATGCAAGGGGACTACTGAAGTGGCACTAAATTCAACGGTAACCGTTCGAATTTAGGAGTGTCGATTAATATTTTCTTATGCTTTCTTATAATTTCTAGAAAATTAAAATTGTAATTAATTAACTTTTTTCTTACAAATATTATAATATTAAAAATATAATAAATATATTAACAACTTGTTATTTTAATAAAAAATTTAAAATCATGAAGTTGGTCAATTTGAGCATAAATTCCACGAAAAAGATTGTGTGGTGAAATATTTAGTTAAGTTAATGATACCTTATTTGTTGAAATAATCGAGGTCAATGATTAAAAATTGTTAAAATTTGTATATAACATTTTCTTGTAACCATTTTAACATCCATGTGGTTGGATGGTCTAATATTATTCTAAATAGTAGGAACACTCTATGGTAAAAATCTCAACCCCTAAATTTGAATTTGTAAAATAATTCGAATAATCACATCCGTAATAGATTACTCAAAATAAATGAGATATAAATTAAAAACTAAAACCCTAATCGATACCCTAAAATTTAAATTTATAACCCCATGTAATCATACTACCTACTCTAATGTAGAGATTCAAAAACAAGTTAATTATTAGCTCACTAATATTTTGTCAAAAAATATAGTGAATGTGTTTCATAATTTTTTAAACTTTTTTTTATAAATATATATTTAAATTTCACGGAAGTATCATAAAATTTAAATAAAAGTTCTTTCATCACATATATTTTTATACCACATAAACTTGTAGTTGGGATGAATGTTATTATTGTGTGTATACATATTTTTTAAAATATTCACTAACATTTAAATAGTTTAAATAAATTATTAAAAATTCTGAATATACTAAATACAATTGAATGTGGCCAAATTAGATACATACAAACGGATTTGTGTAGAAATATAAATTTCAAAATAGAGGGAAATTTCCACCAAATTTTGCCCCAAAAGTTTTAAAAGTTATAGGAAATTTCATGCCATTTCCAAATAATAAATTTGACCAAAATCAATTGAATTTAGGAGAGCCAAAAAATTCAATGCGGAAAATTTCATCCAATTTTTTAAAGAATCTCTCCTTGCTAACTAAAGGTAGTACATATGAAGATTATAAATGTATGTTGTTTTAAAACAAGCTAAGATACACTTTAATTTGCTTTTTTATGAAAATAGAATAGTCTTCGAGTTCATAATTTTGCATTTCTATATGTGATTAAATCATGTACTTATTCAATTACATATTAACTTAGGTGCGAATATTCTTGTAAATTCCATGTAGACCTAGCCGCATAAATATGACAATCTTCTAAGTTTTGTATTCATAGAAAATGATCAAATTATTTCATTGCAGTTGGAAGTTTTATGTATATGTTTTGTGTGAGTAAGTTGTATGGAATTACTTAAAAAAAAACTCTTTCGCGTAATCTCCAATAATTTATTATACATTTAAATTCTTAGAAAGTGGTATTATAGATTTTGTGATTTAGAGATGACTTTCACAAAAATATGTTGCGATCAAAATTTTCTGGTATGACGGAAAATAATTGTAATCAATTGAGTATTCAAACAAAGGTAGGGTCTTTCTAGTGTGTGTCAATGTAACAAATACATTTACATGATCAGATAATTTTTATGAATGAGAGCCATTATTATTAATGAGATTAGAGCTAATAAAAAATTTAAGTTGCTAATGTGCGTCGGCATGGAGACAAACAAGAAAATCGATTTCGGTATTGTAAGAATCTCAAGATTTTTGAAAGATTATGGAATGTGGATACATAGAACCATACATGTTATCTTACCTTAATAACTAAGACTTTGAAGGGAAATCCACTAACAGTTAAGAAGACTCTCTTTTTTATTAATCAAGTGGTGAATGGAGTAATTTTCTAAAGGATTTCTATGATATATCAACATTAAAGCTAACATGAGACACTTTAAGTAAGTCCTAGAAAGCTCAAGAAAACCAATAATGAGAATATACTAGTTTTGTGTTCGTTTAATCATAAATATGAATATCTGATTAATATTTTATTAATGTGTAATATTAAAGTAGGTTAGTAAAATAGGAAATAAGTATATAAGTACATCTAAGTAAATATGTAAATATATAGAAAGTACAACTAATTTATACAAAATTTAAATATGTTAATAATTAAATAAGAAATAAGTATACAAATGCGTATAAATAAACATGCAATGCTTAGAAGTACAACAATGACCCGCCATTTAATTGAACCAACACACTTTCATATTCATTATTAAATAATTAAGTATCTGTCATGAGTTGCATAGATGATAAAAAGGGTGTATATAGTAAATATGATGTCGTTATTTTCCTAGAATGAAAACTAATACAAACCTATTATATTTTCCCTTATTGCATGAAACTCTAAACCATTTTACAAAAGTTCAATAATTACTATATAAGTATTCTTTAAATAATCATTTACTTTTGGGTAAATAAATTAGAAAAATTATTTAGGTTAGATTTGAAAAAATATAGTCCTAAAACTGTAAATTTACTAGTTGGATTACATTTAATCAACAACTAATTTGAAAGACATAAGACCACATATAGACTATATATAACATTAATGCGTTATCCTAATTACCTATATTTGCTAACTTATTTAATTTATTTTCTGTGTTCTTTATATGTATATCTTTTGTTCCTCTTTATACATATATATGCATTTTTATTTATATATATATATATATATTTATTTATAGGTATGAGCGTGATATATAGAGAGAATGAATGTGGCTATCTTAATTTGTTTCAACTGTGTTGTTCATATGATTTTTTTTATGTGTAGGGTGTATTCATGTTTATACATATATATGTATAAGTATGATGGAGAAGGAGAGAATAAACGTGGCTCTCTATAGTAAATTAATAACCGAATGTGTTTTTCATCTATATTTTATAAATTTTTTATGAACTTCGTAAGAGTTAAATCTCAATGTTATATGTTCTTCAAACGCTTGAGTTTTTTGAGCTTCATTAGTTGTTATTGTTCATTTTTTATGATTTAATATGAATAAAATATGTAAATTATACAATTAGTAAGTTGTATTGTTATTTTGTGTCATGTACATCAAGTTTCGATTATGTATACCTATGTTTGCGTAAGAGCTAGAAGGGGGTTTATTTGCGTCTTTATTTGATATGGGTTTAATGTTTTTAGTTCTCTATGAGTTGTATTTACGAATACTAATTAAGATTTCTAAGTTTAATCGTATGATATGAAATGAGAGTATGTAGAATTTTATCAATGCTTTTGATCTTGTTTTATTAGTTTTTCATTATTTTGACGATTTATCTGACTTGGAAATTATGTTTTTTTTTGTTATATTTAGTATCTTGCATGAATGATATCTAATTACATGGAAATATTTTCTAATTACTTTGTAGTATGCAGGGAAAATGCTAATCAGAGACATGGGACATGGTCGTGGACTTAGTCGAAGAACTTGTGCTATTTTACGAATACCTAGTCTACCTTCTCCACGCAATCAGAACACCCGTAAGATTACCAAAAACACTTGTAAGACCAATATAGAGACTCGGGCATGGAAATGACCTAGATCACATTCCGATCACAAGTTTAGGGAAAAGAAACCAAGAACACCATGCCGCATCAAATTCGAAGTGGGACAGTAATTATTTATATATGTTTCGTATAAATCTCATTCAACTTCAAAATGTATGTGAAAAATAAATAAGATTAGCTCATAGATTATGAAGCTTTTGTGTTTATGACTGACTACATTAAAATTAATTTTATAGTATACACAATGATACAACAGTGAAGATATTGAATGCGACTATTCGTTCAAAATGGGCAGTTGGGCATACACGTGTATTGCCATTCTTGCACAAAATTCGAAATGGGCTGAAGAAGTTACCAAGAAGTTTGTTGTATGTTATTTTTATTTTTAATATTACATTACACACACCTAAGTTCTTTCTATTAATTAAGGAATTTGAAGATGCAAAAACCCGGAAAGGCTAAAGAGTGTTTAGAATTATATGTCAAAAAGAGTATTAAAAAATTGGTCAATCAGTTCTCCCTCTCTCTCGATGAGAGTCGGCCGCCCCATCTTCCTTTAACCCTAATCATCACACCTCCTTCTTCACCCTTCTACCCATCTTCATCTCTATCTTCATCCTCTCTCTTCATCCATACAATATTTTTATCATTTGTTTTTAACTTCCTTTCAATAAATATTGGATTCTGTTCAAAAATTCGCTTCTTTTTCGTTTCGTTTAATTGAGTTATTATTTATAGATGGTGTCCGGCAGGTAGATAGTTGGGGTACTTTTGATTCGGTAGTGAAAAGCGCATGTGCTCACCTCTCACAAAATATTTTTGTTCATAACACGAGGGCCCTCTCAGTTTTTGCAATTGAGTCCTCTGAACATTGTACGATCCATGGAATTAATGTGAGGGCAATTGTGAAACTACTGTTTTCGGTGGAGATGCAGGCTGGATCCCTCGAGAAACTATTATCTTTATTTTTAATTTTCAGAATAATTGTATTCAGTCAGTTAAGCAATCCGGAAACAAAGAGGCTAATTATTTAGTTCGTCTATTTGTTTTTCAACCTGGTTGCATGATGAATTGGGGGTTTGTACCGATTGAATTTTTTTCATGTTATTAATGAAATCTGCTATAAATTTGGAAAAAAATAAATAAATAAATTGGTCAATCAAGAAAAGGGGTGGTTCGAGAAAGTGTAGAGTTTTCCAAGAATGCTATAGACATAGGCATTTTCATCATTATTTCACAATGACATAGAAGAATTATAAGCTAATTAATGATTATATGATTTTTATACTCTCGTGTGAAAGGATTTTCGCATGGCCTACAACCTTAATTACCTATTATATTATAATTGAAAATGTGATCAAGAGATTCTCAAATTCATTTATATTTTTTTATCCCTATATAATATTAATAATTTTATTTTTCTAATCTTTTTTTACATAATTAGATGTTATTGGTGCACTACTTATCATATTTTTTTTCTCATTTTCTTTTCATTAAAAGCATTTCTTTGTGATTACATATTGTTTTTGTTTACATTTGAATTTAATTGTGGATTAGAAATTTATTTTATATATTAAATTTTGGGTTCTTTGGAGTTTATTTTTGTTTTGGATGATTGTTGGCCAACTAAATTTATTTTAAATTTATCTCCACACGTGCTAGGCTTTTAAACACATACAAAACAATACTTATAAGTAAAGTAAAATTAGTTTGAAATTATTATACAATTGATATATTACATATTATATAGACTTTCCTTGATAGGAATGTTGGATAGATATTATTTAAAACTTTTGTCTATATAAAGGAATTGTTACTTATTTCAATTTTAAAATTTAATTTATAGTTAATAATCAATAAAAAGATGTTATGGCTATATAATTTATATAAAAGTAAATGAAATAAACTCTTCTTTGTTGTAGTTTTGAGTAATGTATACAAGAGATAACTAATATTATCAATTTAAGATATCTGCATATAGATCCTCACAAATTTAACAATATTTGATTAATAAAATTAACATGATACTAATTTATCTATTATTTCCAAACCCGTTACTACGATTACATTGCTTGAATTTAAAAGATAATAGATAATAAAAAAATTAGTACAACAAGGACACTGACAAAGAGGATGACTACAACCTCCTTGGACAATCAGATGACACCCTCATTCGAATCACATGACCTAATACGAGACATGGTTTATGGGAAGAAGGGGCAAAACAGACGGATGTATTGTGCTTCTACAGTGGGGTCAACTGTGATGGTTGCCGCACTTTTTCGAGTTTTGGGGCAAGATTATGCAGAACTCCCTTTAGGTGACCTTTCCTATCACCTCCTGTGCAAAACATTACACTATTTTAATAAAAATAAATAAAAATCAATATAAAAGAATCAAAAAGGGAATTAGTATGTATACCTTCCCAGATCTTTGATGTATAATGAACAATCCCTGATAAAGCTACACATATGAAAAAATTTAAGGATTAAAAGTGCCAACCTATAATACAAAGCAAATTAAAATCTTATTTATTAGAAATTAGTTGTACCTTTAGCACAAAGACCCTGATGTCTTCCGGGGATCCGCTCTCCTCACCATCTTTGCAGCTCAATTGGTTGGTCATATACTAAATTTTGAAGTTGGATTATGGAGTATGTGCAACACCCTTAAGTTTATATAGGCGTTGGTATATAAAACATTAGAAATTTGTAGGAAATTTCTTAGAAATTTCTTTACTAATATTCTTCAATCAAGTAATTTTTCTATTTGTCTATTATTTTTTTTAGTTCATATTCTTTGTAAGGTTTAAAAACAAAGAAATAACTTTTTTGTTTGTTTTTTATAGTTGTATGATAAATATCAAAATAAAATATTTATTAAATTTATTATTTTATTTAGTAATCCAAAAACACAATACAAATGATAAATTTTTGAATTTTGTAATCCGTGCATATTTCCCACTCTCTCTCTCAATTCTATACATTTTCAAAGTGACTCAAATTGTAAAATTTTGTTATATAAAATTAACTACTCACTAGTTATATATATATATATATATAAATAATCAAATAGAAACTAAAATTAAAATAAAAACTAGAAACTAATAGCCATTAGATCAATCTAATCCAAGGGCCCCCTAGATGTAGTACACACGTATATATGCTCCCTCCTACACATAATTCAGTTTTTCCCCTCCGTTTTTTATTTAATTTTTCCGTTAATCGGTGAACTTTTTTTGAAATCCGACTTCACTGTATTTTTCTCCATATGTGCCATGTTTTGACGTGATTTAACAAAAAAATTATTTTAGTTTTTAGTTTTCATTATAAGGAGGTTTGTATTAGAGTAGCCCCTATATATATATAATATTGATGAGTACCATCACTTTACTCAATTTTCTTACTTTTTTTCTTCAAAATTACACTATTTCTTAATACCAAACCATTTGTATATATTTCAAAGGGACCGAGAGAGTAATATTTAAAAGTTCTACATGAATCATTCAAATTTGAACTTTTAAAACTAATTTACTTATTTTTTATGAAATATGTATTTCTAAATTAATTAAGTTAAACAATTTATAGGAGTAAAGAATTGGTACTAAATACAACAATTTTTTTTCAACCACATTATGTAATTTATAAAAAAACATCTTAGTGCAAATATTATATTATATAATTTCAAATAATATTAGTGTTTTTCCAAAAAATAAAATGGTGTAATACAAAAATGATCAAAATAGACTATTTATGACCATTTTCAACAATATTTCTTATGAAGTTGGTCGGTTACATTGTGATCGGATATAATTGATGAAATATTTCTTTGTTTGTCTATAAACATGAAAAAGACCAACAAACCAAAGTTGACACGGACCACCGTGACATCCTAGTCAACCGTGACATGTGGCACATACATGCCAAGTAGGAAAAACCGGGACCAAGCAAAGGTGAATTGTAGATTTAAAAGTAACCAAAAACTTGGTCGGTTATCAAACTTTATTAAACATTCACGTTGCTGCCATGTAAATGGGTGGGACCAATACTCAAGAAATGAAAAAGTTATTTATTACCTTTTTGATCCGTAATGACCATTATCATAGATCGAAAAGTCATTTCCGACTCAGACTCATCCAATGTGACATATTTGGTCGTAAGTTAATATAGGTGAAATTAATACAAACAGGTATTTAGAAAGTACACAAGTGAGATATAGACATCATAAGTTATATTCTAATTAATGATTATATGATTTCTAAGTTCTCCTCTAAAATGATTTTTCCATGGCCTCCAACCTTAATTACCTATTATATTATCACAAAATATGCTCAAAAGATTATAAAATTCATTTATATTGTTTTTGGCCCTTTTTTATTAAAAGCATTTATTTATGACCTATTGTTTCTCTTTTTCTTTTAATTACAAGTATTATTAGTGACTACATATTGTTATATCACTAATATATATATCTATTGACATCCATACGGTTGGATCGTTGAAAAATATTTTTAAAATAATCGAAACACTAATTCAAGATTCAACACTAGTTAGCTGTACTAGTCAAACTGATGCTTGACTGTTAAAATGTCAAACCAAATAAAATTATTTTGATATGAAATTTTGGGTACATCACTAATATATCTATTGACATCCATACGGTTGGATTATTGAAAAATATTTTTAAAATAATCGTAACACTAATTCAGGATTCAACACTAGTTAGCTGTACTAGTCCAATGATGCTTGACTGTTAAAATGGCAAACCAAATAAAATTATTTTGATATAAAATTTTGGTTATATCACTAATATATTTATCTATTGACATCTATACGGTTGGATTATTGAAAAATATTTTTAAAATAATCGTAACACTAATTCAGGATTCAACACTAGTTAGTTGTACTAGTCAAACTGATGCTTGACTGTTAAAATGTCAAACCAAATAAAATTATTTTGATATGAAATTTTGGGTACATCACTAATATATATCTATTGACATCCATACGGTTGGATTATTGAAAATATTTTTAAAATAATCGTAACACTAATTCAGGATTCAACACTAGTTAGCTGTACTAGTCGAACTGATGCTTGACTGTTAAAATGGCAAACCAAATAAAATTATTTTGATATAAAATTTTGGTTATATCACTAATATATTTATCTATTGACATCCATACGGTTGGATTATTGAAAAATATTTTTAAAATAATCGTAACACTAATTGAGGATTCAACACTAGTTAGTTGTACTAGTCGAACTGATACTTGACTGTTAAAATGTCAAACCAAATAAAATTATTTTGATATGCAATTTTGGTTATATCACTAATATTTTATCTATTGACATCCATACCGTTGGATCGTTGAAAAATATTTTTAAAATAATCGAAACCTTAATTCAAGATTCAACACTAGTTAGCTGTACTAGTCAAACTGATGCTTGACTGTTAAAAGGTCAAACCAAATAAAATTATTTTGATATGAAATTTTGGTTATATCACTAATATATATATATATATATATATTGACATCCATATGGTTGGATCGTTGAAAAATATTTTTAAAATAATGTAACACAAATTCAAAAACACTAATTAGATGTATTAGTCAAAATCATGTTTGACTGTTAAAATGTCAAACCAAATAAAATTATTTTGATATGAAATTTTGGTTATATCACTAATATATATTATTGACATCCATACGGTTGGATTGTTGAGAAATATTTTTAAAATAATTGAAACACAAATTCAGAAGTAAACAGTAGTTAGTTGTACTAGTCAAACTCAAGTTTGACTGTTAAAATGACAAGCCAAATTAAAGCCAAATATATTTATTATATTTAAAATAATTATCAATATTTAATCTACTTAAATTTTAATAAAAATTTATTGAAACATAACCTTTATTTCAATTTTCCAAAATAAAACACCCCGCCTTTTGAGAAACAGGACAGTGTAATAATCTAATTGCTTCAGATCTGAATTTATTTTCATTTTCTCTTTCTGCTTCTCTCTCTCCCCTTCACTCTTCCCCTCTCTTTCTCCTCCCTCCTCTCCTGGTTTATGCAAAATCTATACATACAATAAATGTTACTTTATTTCTAGCCTCCTTTGGTTGATTCGTATGCTTCTTTCACTGGGGCTTTAGTTATGGTTTCGTTAGGGTTTAAATTGGACTTCAATTTGGGGTTTTAGTCCGTCTTCAAAACTAGGGCTTTGGGGCTTATTTTTGGATTCAAGGAAGGCATGTCTCTCTCTCTCTTTCCCTCTCTCTCTCTCTCTCTTTCCTGGTATGCCTATCTCCTCCTCCTCCTCTCTCTATGCATCATATATCCTCTCTCTCCCTCTCTCCTTCCCCCTCTCTTTCCCTCTCTTGTATATATATTTGCGTGGATTTTTATAAATTGTACTGTAATTAGCTACTGATTTTCTCTGTAGTGATTTATCTCGTAGATTTGTATTTATTTATTTTTGTTTGTGTTGCTTAGAGAATACAAAAATAATTTGAATTGTGAAGAACAGTCTTGTGGGAAAATATCAATAAATAACAAATCAGCTAATATAGTTCAATATTACCATTTCTTTGTTTAAGAAGGATTTTTTTTTCCAGATTGGCACTTGCATATCATATTCAATATTTTTGGTGTGTGTAATGCTGAGTTGTCTTCCGATATGCAGAACAAACCCTGATTCGCAAAGTTGTTATGCTTTATGTACCTGGCCTTGACGCAGGTCTTTACTTGTCATAATCTAAGGTACTCCACAGTTTCAAAGAGTACTGTGGCGTTCCAAGAGCAGTGTCAGCTCTAAGGTTGGTGACGTTTATCTTTTCTAACATAATATTGGATTCATGCATTGCATTTCTTGAAAGTTTATGCTTTGGTTTTTTGTTTGTTGATAGCATGTGTAGCAGATGGAATACAGACTATAGATGCTCTTCTACATGTAAGGTGAAATAAAAAGGGATATTGTTGAGCCTGTAAGCAAACCTGTTCAGAATCAAAAATCTGATCAAGGTATATATCACTATAAGTTGTAGACGTGTAGTGCTTTCTGGGTTAAAAGAAGTAAAATAGTAAACTATCTTCGATGCAGGAACCCTGTGATTCTGTTTTGATCTATCCTCTGGTGATCACTTGAAAGATTTACCATTTCCCCTGTTATATTACCACTCACAGAGACCGAACTAGACCAAAATGGTTACTTTCGTAGTCAACCAGGTGACAATATATATACAGTAAACCATTTCCTTATTATGGCTAATCGCAACAACATAGATATGCAGTATAGATAATATACTTTCACATTAGAATTATTGAGTTTTCTTGAACAGAATGTATGCACTGAGCACTATGCCGCTTATAAATTGATTCTCTAACGTGGATCCTACCTCAATATTAAAATAGGCTCAACAACTTAGCGACATACTGAGCATTAAATCAAGAGTTCTTTTCCATGAATCAAACTCAACACTGACTAGCATCTAGTCTTCCTATCTCACACAAGTGCTGTATTCACTGGCTGATGACAGTTTAGACGAATCAGGTCAAGGACGGATGCCTAACATTAGAAACAATATGTGTAATATTTCGATACTGAACTAGAGACTTATATCATGGCCAACTGGATATTAACATAATGTGCTGAATACTTTAATTAAGCCTGCCAGACAATGTACATCAATACCACGCGCTACTACACCTCTGTTCAGATGGTTTCCAACACTTCTTCTTCTGTATTCTCTGCATTAATCCGGAATTTTTTTTCTGCCATCGAGCAATCACATGTTATACACCGTTCAAAATCATATCATAATCAAACCAACTATAGATCAGTTTATTTTGGGAAGATTGTACCTGAAGGCCTCCTCCTGAATACAAACGCTTTTTCATCGTAAGTAGAATAGTTGGTACACTATTCCCCTTTGACCATAAGAACACTGCATTGAGTTGGCATAAACCCCAAAAACACTGACACTGAACCAGTAGACAATTAATTTGTTATATAATTCAGTGAACCAGAATGAATTAGATCCAAATAAATTGATGACATTCGATATATTAGCAATGTAAGAATGGCTACATAAAAAAACTTTGTTCTTCTAATCAATTAACTGTATAGTTCCAGATCGGATTTTCTTAGTCAGACTTGTTAGTTATTGATATTGCGGAATTGAATTTTGATGGGATAATGACAGTGTCTCTATTGCATATGCT
The DNA here is from genome assembly GCF_009905375.1 of Apium graveolens. Lineage (NCBI taxonomy): Eukaryota > Viridiplantae > Streptophyta > Magnoliopsida > Apiales > Apiaceae > Apium > Apium graveolens. The sequence continues at coordinate 204,997,664 of NC_133650.1, read as the reverse complement.
ATAGCAGTATATGTGACTGCATAGTCCGTACATCTATTGATTAATAGGGTTGTAGTGAAGGATATGGTAAAAATGTATTGCTTTTATCTGTTCGTTTTGCTTGGTTTAGGTGGAAAGTTCTTAAAAAAACTTGTTCTATTGATTGGCAGGAAATCTGGTGAACGAAGCAAGAGGAAGTCATACTTGCCTGTTGATGAACAGTTCTTGATAACAAGAAATGATACATTTAATCTCAATATCCCTGGAATGTTTAGTTTCCTGTAAGTTGTTTTTTTTCTTTTTTACTAAGTAGATAGTTTTATTTTGTTATAGGAACTTATTATTTTATAATTGATTGTGATCATTAACTTGTATTATCTATTCTAGTTGTAGTATCTTTAGTTAATATATGTATATAATATTGCCCCATGTGTTGTGTTCAATATATACTGAGTGTACATGTAAAAGAAAATGATCTTACATTTTTTAATACATAATGACCAAGATGTCATAAATAATGATGTTACTAAAATAAGCCAGATTAGACAGAGTTCATCCACCTAAAGATGCAATTGTCACAATGTGCAAACATGTTAGCAACTTGCTCCTGATCTGTGTTCTCCAAAGCTACCCTAAGAAGGTATCTATCTAATAACCAAGTTGATAAACCTTCTAGTTAATCTCAACCTGAAAACTCGTCAATTTTGCAGAGTGACTATATTTCTTCAAAAATTAAAGCTGTTTTGGAGATTCTTGCATCTCATTGCAAGTCAAACAGTCAAATTTCCCAGTTGCATGGTGTGGATTCTTCAAATTTAGATAAAATATTGGCTCTTCAGGTATTTTCCTAAATTTGTTTATGTATGAAGTTTCCTGTGCTAAATATATGTCCCGCTTTTTTAGTGAAGTAGTTGTGTCAATTAGTATATTCTCTTTGTACACTGCATGTCAATGATTTATTATAAGTTCACTTGCTCTAAATCAAATGTTTACAATAATGGTACCCTGCTTGTACCAACTTGGTGAGAACTGAAGTGCTTTCGAAATGTGTATTTAATTTCCAAATAGTCAGGTAATAGGCTAGTTTGACAGAAATATATAGTTAAATAGTTCAAGGTTTAATTTTATAGTAGTAAGCATTTAGGGTCCAAAGATATGTTTCTGTGTTTGTGTGGTTTTTAATTCTCTGCATATTGCAGTATTTGATAGATTGACCCAATTATAAATGGTTCTCATACATGAACATGATTTCCATACTTATTTAGTCATGATACAAGATTTATTATTTTTTTAACTTAACTTTATGGTTTTTTCTATATTTGTATAAACTGCAGTTTACAGAAGACAAATGACATATTTTTGTCACTACTGTGTTAGATTTGTGTCTAGCAATAGAATGTTGTCGTTTATTATTTCTCGTGTTCTAAGTGTGTGTTCTTTCGGTGCACATGTCAATTGCCACTGATTTCAGGTTTCGATTGCATGACAAGTTCATCAGCTATATTTGAATTAAGACAACAGGGATATTTCCCTGGACGCCTAATTTAAGAGCATGGCATTCATAATATAAGTTACTTCTAAGTTAGACGGAAAGAATGTAATTATGTAATGTGTTTGATTTAGAATTATTGATAAAACTTAATACAATGATAATTGTGTATTTTGTTTTAATAAATGTTGATTGTCTTTTGGCAGTTTTAGAGTTTATTTTGAGTTTGCGATTGTATAAAATTTTGGCAGGTTTAGGTTAGAATTTAAATTAGAAGCCGAAAATGGTTGGATACTGAAAAATTAGTATTTGGTTATTCTGGAAAAACAAACTTACGACGGTTGTTCTTCAAACATTCCGTTCAAACATTCCGTCGTAATGTATATATTTTCATATTTAATTTTTTTTTGAATTTTCATTTTCAAGCTTTTAGGCCCCACCTTCTAAAATACGACGATTTTTCTGTCGGAAATTTCTAACTTACGACGGTTTTTTCCGTCGTAAATTATGTTTTATCTTATTAAAAGTGGGTCCCGTAAAGTAATATCCGACGTTTTTCTGTCATAAGTACATAACTTACGACGTTATTGTTCGTCGTATTCTGGTATCTTACGACGATAAATTCCGTCGTAAGTAGATTTATTATTTTATTCAGTATATGGGCTCCTACTTCCTAACTTGCGACGCAATTTTATCTTGAGACAAAAAAATGAACTTACTACTCGACCAAAAACGACGATTTTTTTCCGTCGTAAATGGCTCAATTACGACGATTTCAGTTCAAAAAAACCGTCGTAAATGGCCAGATTTGTTGTAGTGAAATGGCCAGATTTGTTGTAGGCAATGGTATATAAAACATTAGAAATTTCTAGGAAATTTGTCAGAAATTTCTTTACCTAATATTCTTCAATCAAGTAATTTTTATATTTCTCTATTATTTTTTTTAGTTCATATTCTTTGTAAGGTTTAAAAACAAAGAAATAACTTTTTTGTTTGTTTTTTATAGTTGTATGATAAATATCAAAATAAAATATTTATTAAATTTATTATTTTATTTAGTAATCCAAAAATACAATTGCAAATGATAAATTTTTGAATTTTGTAATTGGTGCATATTTCCCACTCTTTCCGTCTCAATTCTATACATTTTCAAAGTTACTCAAAAATGTAAAATTTTATTACATAGAAATTAATTACTCACTTACATCCACTATCTTTTCCACTACACTAGTTATATATATATATATAGATACATATATATATATAGACAAATAATCAAATAGAAACTAAAATTAAAATAAAAACTAGAAACTAATCTCGTCCCTTATATCAATCTAATCTAAAGGCCCCCTAGATGTAGTACACAGGATTAATATGCTCCCTCCTACACATAATTCCAGCTTTTCCCCTCCATTTTTGATTTGATTTTTCCCGTTAATCGGTGAACTTTTTTTGAAATCCGACTTCACTGTATTTTTCTCCATCTCGTAATGATCAATTTGCATACCATATGTGCTATGTTTTGACGAGATTTAAAAAAAAATTAGTTTAGTTTTTAGTTTTCATTATAAGGAGGTTTCTATTGGAGTAGCCCATATATATATATATATAATATTGATGAGTACGATCACTTTACTCACTTTTCTTACTTTTTTTTTCAAAATTACACAATTTCTTAATACCAAACTAATTTACTTATTTTTTATGAAATATGTATTTCTAAATTAATTAAGTTAAACAATTTATACGAGTGAAGAATTGGTACTAAATACAACAATTTTTTTCAACCACATTATGTAATTTATAAAAAAAACAGCTTAGTGCAAATATATATTATATTATATAATCTCAAATAATATATTAGTGTTTTTCCAAAAAATAAAATGGTGTAATACAAAAATGATCAAAATAGATTATTTATGACCATCTTCAACAATATTTCTTATGAAGTTGGTCGGTTACATTGTGATCGAATATAATTGATGAAAATATTTCTTTGTTTGTCTATAAACATGAACAAGACCAACAAAACAAAGTTAAAACCGACCACCGTGACATCGTAGTCAAGCGTGACATGTGGCACATAGATGCCAAGTACGAAAAACTGGGACCAAGCAAAGGCGAATTGTAGATTTAAAAGTAACAAAAAACTTGGTCGGTTATCAAACGTTATTAAACATCGAGGTAGCTGCCATGTAAATGGGTGGGGCCAATACTCAAGAAAATGAAAAAGTTATTTACGACCTTTTTGATCGGTAATGACCATTATCATAGATAGAAAAGTCATTTCCGACTCAGACTCATCCAATCTGACATATTTGGTCGTAAGTTAATGTAGGTGACATTAATACAAACACGTATTTAGAAAGTACACAAGTGAGATATAGACATTTTGGACATCGTTTCTCAATGATATAGAAGAAAACTTAATACAAAATTAATAACATCATAAGTTATATTCTAATTAATGATTATATGATTTCTAAGTTCTCCTCTAAAATGATTTTTCCATGGCCTCCAACCTTAATTACCTATTATATTATAATCACAAAATATGCTCAAAAGATTATATAATTCATTTATATTCTTTTTGGCCCTTTTTTATTAAAAGCATTTACTTATAACCTATTGTTTCTCTTTTTGTTTTAATTACAAGTATTATTAGTGACTACATATTGTATTTTATTACATTTGAACATAGTTGTGGATTAGTTTTTTTTTTTGAAGTTCGCTTCTTCCGGTTTTTCCATCATCCAAGTCATGTTCTGCATTCTTGTTAAACTACGCTTCTAATTTACTCTCACGATTATTTACCTTTGTACCTAATTCTTGCACATGTTGTTTAGTAGAAACCTTAGTTGACATCGAAACCAACTAAGTACCTTTCCACTAGCCAGTTTGGTGTGTGGCTCTTTCCATCAAAATCGACTGCATTTGTCCATCTCTGACTGTAGCTTTTTCAACGTTGCAGCCATCTCCTCGTTGTTGGAAGCGTTGTCTTCTGTGTTTTTCGAGTTTCGTGGTGGTTCACTGGTGGACATGATGTAGGTGTGTAGAAATCCTTAGCAATTTTCCACAGACGGCGCCAATTATTTTTACCAAATTTATGTGTGTTAATGCTAAAAATATATTTATAAGTTTTTAATAAATGAACTAGGATTATAACGTAATGAAAATAGCAAGTAAAAAACACCAGGATTTGGTGACGCGGAAAATCCTGTAAAGGATAAAAACCGCGGTAAAGATACACTTCTTGACAATCTCATCTAATCTCATCTAGCTTTTTTCTTTTCTTGTCAGGAATATGTGCATATGCAATGCAACCGAAAATTCTTAGATTTCCAACCAAGCGCTTTGCCAATCGCCGACCTTGTTGGAAGATAAAGATACTTTGGTGCCATTTTTTGTGATATCTTGCTCGGCTTGCTTTTTTGTGGGATACTTATACATGTTTGATATTTAATTACAGGTTTTGCTTCTGTTCTTTGTGTCTATTCATTGCAAAACTTCTCTCTTTGTATTTATCATGTGAGAGACAGACAGCTAGACTTTCTCCTTTTCGATTTAAATTCCAATTATCCTCTTGCACTTGTCCTTTTGTAATGTACCTTATAAAGTTCTCATTTTTGGTTTAAAAATCTAGTAACCTAAGAGATTCTCATGCTTTTGGATTACTCATTTGATGAGCCTAGAGAACTGCTCCTGAATTCGCATGTGATGAACCTTTGGAACTTCTCCTCTTCAATTCATCATGTGGGCCCGTGGAGCCATGTGCCCCAGTGGTCTGGATATGCTAATCAGGAGCTTATTCTCATTCATCCTCAAGACACCTGCAATAGTGATCCTCGCTCCTCCGACATTATTAAACTTGTGCTCTGAATTATGCTGCTGGTTAAATTGGCTTGGGAGGTTAAAGGAATTTCCATAATGTTGTTCACAGAGGTCAAATGGTTCACGGCTACTGGCAACATCTGAAAATTCAGAATAGTTGCAACAGTAATAGAATTGTTTTGATAATATTAATAATTTAACACCCATAATGCACAGCAGGTCCAGGGTCCATCACCCATGCTGGAAAGCAAACATGGATGTGAGTATAAAGTTGAAGTTGACCCCAAACAAGTAGAGAAATAATGTATCATATCATAGAGCATCATGTTGCAAATGTGTGTACATAAGAAAAAATCTGTTACACTGGTGAAGATGCACAATCTTCCTTCTTCAAAGTCTTGGGAGAGATGATGCTTAATCCGTTGTACTAGTACACTCATTCCCTAAAATTTAAGTTACAAAAATTAAGAGAATGAATAACTAATCTATTGCAGTTTCTCTTATGTCCTCTTAAAGCGTTATCAGCTATTAGTACTACCGTATGACTGGAACAGTTATAACCTAATCAAGGAACAATACTTTAACAAAAATAAAAAATATTTTAAAAACCCGATAAACATGAAAAGAAGTAAGAAGATAAAATTTTGAAAATAATTACTTAATTAAATCCTCGTGAATGATATAATTAATAAACCTGACAATCAAGCAACAATACTTTTATTAAAACAAAAAATATTAAAAAACATATAAACTTTGCACATATTATTCCTTCATAAATGAAAAGGATATAAGATGAAAATAATTTGAAGTGGTCGAAACAATACCTCAACCCTTAATTTTCTCCAGATGAGACTTACCTTTGGTGTTGGTGTCTCTTAACATATTAACCACCACAACCATGAACATTTGGCAAACCAAGTCATTGCAAGAACATACAAGAACTAATACGCCAATATATGGAATTTGTGAAATAAAGGATGTAATGAGATTAAATATTTATTTATTACACAAGAGAATTTATTTGAATTTTAATGGGAAAGGCAAAACGTGATAGGATCCACGCCCAAAGCACTTCCATCAACTAAAAAAGGTGAAAGAGAGGTAGATAACTGAGAGGGTTAGGGAAACCATATGGTTTGTTGCGCCACTAAGTACAAAATGAAAGAAACAAAGTTGAGAGACATCAAAATGAAGTATAATATCATTTAGCCAAGAACTATTCGAAAATTGGAAAATCAGTGAGGGCAATTCTTCAAGAATTTCAATGTTTATGATGTCGGATTTATTAGATCCCATCTTTCCCTTGATCAAGTCATTTAACATGTGGATCAACTTATATATTACGTCATTTTAACAAACCCCTCATATTTAGATGAGCTATCAATATAAGAAAAACAGGTAAATACGACCGGCCAAAAGTCCTCACATTTACCTAAATATGTCAGGACACGATGGTATCTTTTAGTTTCTGGATCGGTCATAATACGCGAGGAATATTTAGTAAGTCGGTTATTTTTAAAGTAAATTGGACTAGCTAATTTTGACCATTTAAAAAAAACCGCTTAAATTCAAATGGCCAAATTTGACCAAGGTAGTCGAATTTGACTTTTCACCAAAAAATTGAAAATCCCGCCCAAACTATTAAATATTTTGAATAAATTTAAAATGTCTGCCTAAAATTAAATTGACCGTATATGGTCAAAGATGCGAATCTAAATTCCACCACCTTCGGTTGAATTAACAAGCACCAGTTTTAAGAGACAAATCTCTCGCTGGAAATTGAAAAATTTCCAGCGGTGAGTTTACCCAGGTCCAGTCATATTCCAGCAGCTTTAATTTCTTTAAAAAAGCTCAGTTTTCAGTCCAATTTTTCAACTTAATACACTCAAAATTGACCCAACAATCTCATATTCATATCCAAACTTACAAATAACTAGCATTTAACCGATTCCGGCCAAAATAAATTGAACGTCTGTAAAGAAAAAAATAACATTAACAAAAAATTCACCAAATTAAAAAAACCTTAATATAAACAATTTTCCCACCACATACCAAGCATGTAAATGGAGCAACACAGTCAATCATAAATCATGAAAAAATTATCTACACATTCATGTTGAATGATCTATCGATTCGTAACTTCAAAACACATCAATAAACAACCTAAAGTAAAAAGTCTAATTCGAATTAAAATCAAGAAAATGGAAATTTTTGAAAAATTATCTACCTAGCTCTCTACCGAGTTATTACCTTCAGGAGGGAGAGTAAGATGGTGGGAGGGACACAAATAGAAATAGAGGGGGAGAGAGAAAAAGAGAAGGGGTGGGTTACGTGAGTGAAAGGAGGGCTTCGGGTTAAAAATTTTATTTAATCATTTTTTTTTACTTATAATTTTGTTTTATTAAATGTAAATTCAACCGTTGGATGAGTGTTTTAGGGGTTAAATTTGGTGTGTTAGATCTAATGCAAGGGGACTATTGAAGTGGCACTAAATTCAACTGTAACCGGTCGAATTTAGGAGTGTCGATTAATATTTTTCTTATGCTTTCTTATAATTTCTAGGAAATTAAAATTGTAATTAATTAACTTTTTTCTTACAAATATTATAATATTAAAAATATAATAAATTATATTAACAAATTGTAATTTTAATAAAAAATTTAAAATCATGAAGTTGGTCAATTTGAGCATAAATTCCATGAAAAAGATTGTGTGGTGAAATATTGAGTTAAGTTAATGATACCTTATTTGTTAAAATAATCGAGGTCTAATGATTAAAAATTGTTAAAATTTCCATATAACATTTTCTTGTAACCATTTTAACATCCATGTGGTTGGATGGTCTAATATTATTCTAAATAGAAGGAACACTCTATGATAAGAATCTCAACCCCTAAATTCGAATTTGTAAAATAATTCGAATAATCACATCCGTAATAGATTACTCAAAATAAATGAGATATAAATTAAAAACTAAAACCCTAATCGATACCCTATAATTTAAATTTATAACCCCATGTAATGATACTACCTACTCTAATGTAGAGATTCAAAAACAAGTTAATTATTAGCTCACTAATATTTTGTCAAAAAATATAGTGAATGTAGTCTGTCGACTTGGAACGCGATAATTCTTTCATAACTTTTTAAACTTTTTTTTATAAAATATATTTAAATTTCACGGAAGTATCATAAAATTTAAATAAAAGTTCTTTCATCACATATATTTTTATACCATATAAACTTGTAGTTGGGATGAATGTTATTATTGTGTGTATACATATTTTTTAAAATATTCACTAACATTTAAATAGTTTAAATAAATTATTAAAAATTCTGAATATATTAAATACAATTGAATGTGGCCAAATTAGATACATACAAATGGATTTGTGTAGAAATATAAATTTAAAAATAGAGGGGAATTTCCACCAACTTTTGCCCCAAAAGTTTTAAAAGTTATAGGAAATTTCATGCCATTTCCAAATAATAAATTTGACCAAAATCGATTGAATTTAGGAGAGCCAAAAAATTCAATGCGGAAAATTTCGTCCAATTTTTTTTTACCTAAGGCGGGGAAGAATTTGGTAATAAGCGGGATATTTTTTCGAATTATTTTAATAATTTTTTAGACATCGGTTTAAAGCTGTAGGATGTTAAAAGCTAAAGACATCGCTTTTAAAAGTGGTGATGTTAAAAATATTTTTAACATCGGTGACACGGGTGACCAATATCTAATCTATGATGTCTATTGACAGTTTTCTTGTAGTGAATTAATGTGTTTATCTCGTATGCAAAATATATAAAGAATCTCTCCTTGCTAACTAAAGGTAGTACATATCAAGATTATAAATGTATGTTGTTTTAAAACAAGCTAAGCTACACTTTAATTTGCTTTTTTATGAAAATAGAATAGTCTTCGAGTTCATAATTTTGCATTTCTATATGTGATTAAATCATGTACTTATTCAATTACATATTAACTTAGGTGCGAATATTCTTGTAAATTCCATGTAGACCTAGCCGCATAAATATGACAATCTTCTAAGTTTTGTATTCATAGAAAATGATCATATTATTTCATTGCAGTTGCAAGTTTTATGTATATGTTTTGTGTGAGTAAGTTGTATGGAATTACTCAGAAAAAAACTCTTTCCCGTAATCTCCAACAATTTATTATACATTTAAATTCTTAGAAAGTGGTATTATAGATTTTGTGATTTAGAGATGACTTTCACAAAAATATGTTGCGATCAAAATTTTCTCGTATGACGGGAAATAATTGTAATCAGATAGATTTTTATGCACGAGAGCCATTATTATTAATGAGATTAGAGCTAATAAAAAATTTAAGTTGCTAATGTGCGTCGGCATGGAGACAAACAAGAAAATCGATTTCGGTATTGTAAGAATCTCAAGATTTTTGAAAGATTATGGAATATGGATACAAAGAACCATACATGTTATCTTACCGTAATAACTAAGACTTTGAAGGAAAATCCACTAACAGTTAAGAAGACTCTCTTTTTTATTAATCAAGTGGTGAATCGAGTAATTTTCTAAAGGATTTCTATGATATATCAACATTAAAGCTAACATGAGAAACTCTAAGTAAGTCCTAGAAAGCTCAAGAAAACCAATAATGAGAATATACTAGTTTTGTGTTCGTTTAATCATAAATATGAATATCTGATTAATATTTTATTAATGTGTAATATTAAAGTAGGTTAGTAAAATAGGAAATAAGTATATAAGTACATCTAAGTAAACATGTAAATATATAGAAAGTATAACTAATTTATAGAAAATTTAAATATGTTAATAATTAAATAAGAAATAAGTATACAAATGCGTATAAATAAACATGCAATGCTTAGAAGTACAACAATGACCCGCCATTTAATTGAACCAACACACTACTTTCCTATTCATTATTAAATAATTAAGTATCTGTCATGAGTTGCATAGATGATAAAAAGGGTGTATATAGTAAATATGATGTCGTTATTTTCCTAGAATGAAAACTAATACGAACCCATTATATTTTCCCTTATTGCATGAAACTCTAAACCATTTTACAAAAGTTCAATAATTACTATATAAGTATTCTTTAAATAATCATTTACTTTTAGGTAAATAAATTAGAAAAATTATTTAGGTTAGATTTGAAAAAATAAAGTCCTAAAACTGTAAATTTATTAGTTGGATTACATTTAATCAACAACTAATTTGAAAGAGATAAGACCACATATAGACTATATATAACATTAATGCGTTATCCTAATTACCTATATTTGCTAACTTATTTAATTTATTTTATGTGTTCTTTATATGTATATCTTTTGTTCCTCTTTATACATATATATGCATTTTATATATATATATATATATATATATATAGGTATGAGTGTGATATATAGAGAGAATGAATGTGGCTGTCTTAATTTGTTTCAATTGTGTTGTTCATATGATTTTTTTATGTGTAGGGTGTATTCATGTTTATACATATATACGTATAACTATGATGAAGAAGGAGAGAATAAACCTGGCTCTCTATAGTAAACTAATAACCGAATATGTTTTTCATCTATATTTTATAATTCTTTTATGAACTTGGTAAGAGTTAAATCTCACTATTATATGTTCTTCAAACGCTTGAGTTTTTTGAGCTTCATTAGTTGTTATTGTTCATTTTCTATGTTATCTTTTGTGATGACAAATGCTTTCATTTTGAAATAATGATGTAGAAAATTAATTTAATATCAATAAAATATGTAAATTATACAATTAGTAAGTTGTATTGTTATTTTGTGTCATGTACATCAAGTTTCGATTATTTATACATATGTTTGCGTAAGAGCTAGAGGGGGGGTTTATTTGCGTCTTTATTTGATATGGGTTTAATGTTGTTAGTTCTCTATGCGTTGTATTTACGAATACTAATTAAGATTTCTAAGTTTAATCATATGAAATGAGAGTATGTAGAATTTTATCAATGCTTTTGATCTTGTTTTATTAGTTTTTCATTATTATGACGATTTATCTGACTTGGAAATTATGTTTTTTTGTTATAATTAGTATCTTGCATGAATGATATTTAATTACTTGGAAATATTTTCTAATTACTTTGTAGTATGCAGGGAAAATGCTAATCAGAGACATGGGACGTGGTCGTGGACTGAGTCGAAGAACTTGTGCTATTTTACGAACACCTAATCTAGCTGCTCCACGCAATCAGAACACCCGTAAGATTACCAAAAACACTTGTAAGACCAATATAGAGACCCGGGCATGAAAAGAAATCAAAAACACCATACCGCATCAAATTCCAAGTGGGACAGTAATTATTTATATATGTTTATCGTATAAATCTCATTCAACTTCAAAATGTATGTGAAAAATATGAATACGATTAGCTCATAGATTATGAAGCTTTTGTGTTTATGACTGACTACATTAAAATTAATTTTATAGTATACAAAATGATACAACAGTGAAGATATTGAATGCGACTATTCGTTCAAAATGGGCAGTTGAGCATACACGTGTATTGCCATTCTTGCACAAAATTCGAAATGGGCTGAAGAAGTTACCAAGAAGTTTGTTGTATGTTATTTTTATTTTTATAATTATGTACATTACACACACCTAAGTTCTTTTTATTAATTAAGGCATTTGAAGATGCAAAAACCCGAAAAGGCTAAAGAGTGTTTAGAATTATATGTCAAAAAGAGTATTAAAAAATTGGTCAATCAATTCTCCCTCTCTCTCGATGAGAGTCGGCCGCCCCATCTTCCTTTAACCCTAATCATCACACCTCCTTCTTCACCCTTTCTACCCATCTTCATCTCTATCTTCATCCTCTCTCTTCATCCATATAACATTTTTATCATTTGTTTTTAACTTTCTTTCATTAAATATTGGATTCTGTTCAAAAATTCGCTTCTTTTTCATTTCGTTTAATTGAGTTATTATTTATAGATGGTGTCCGGCAGGTAAATAGGTGGGGTGCTTTTGATACAGTAGTGAAAAGCGCATGTGCTCACCTCTCACAAAATATTTTTGTTCATAACACGAGGGCCCTCTCAGTTTTTGCAATTGAGTCCTCTGAACATTGTACTATCCATGGAATTAATGTGAGGGCAATTGTGAAACTACTGTTTTCGGTGGAGATGCAGGCTGGATCGCTCGAGAAACCATTATCTTTATTTTTAATTTTCAGAATATATGTATTCAGTCAGTTAAGCAATCCGGAAACAAAGAGGATAATTATTTAGTTCGTCTATTTGTTTTTCAACCTGGTTGCATGATGAATTGCGGGTTTGTACCGATTGAATTTTTTTCATGTTATTAATGAAATCTGCTATAAATTTGAAAAAAAACTAAATAAATAGGCATAGGCATTTGAAGAAAAGGGGTGGTTCGAAGAAAGTGTAGAGTTTTCCGAGAATGCTATAGACATAGGCATTTTCATCATTATTTCACAATGACATAGAAGAATTATAAGGTAATTAATGATTATATGATTTTTATACTCTCGTGTGAAAGGATTTTCGCATGGCCTACAACCTTAATTACCTCTTATATTATAATTGAAAATGTCATCAAGAGATTCTCAAATTCATTTATATTTTTTTATCCCTATATAATATTAATAATTTTATTTTTCTAATCTTTTTTTACATAATTAGATGTGATTAGTGCACTACTTATCATTTTTTTTCTCGTTTTCTTTTCATTAAAAGCATTTCTTTGTGATTACATATTGTTTTTGTTTACATTTGATTTTAATTGTGGATTAGCAATTTATTTTATATATTAAATTTTGGGTTCTTTCGAGTTTATTTTTGTTTTGGATGATTGTTGGCCAACTTAATTTATTTTAAATTTATCTCCACACGTGCAAGGCTTTTAAACACATACAAAACAATACTTATAAGTAAAGTAAAATTAGTTTGAAATTATTATATAATTGATATATTACATATTATATAGACTTTGCTTCATAGGAATGTTGGATATATATTATTTAAAACTTTTGTCTATATAAAGTAATTGTTACTTATTTCAATTTTAAAAATTTAATTTATAGTTAATAATCAATAAAAAGATGTTATGGCTATATAATTTATATAAAAGTAAATGAAATAAACTCTTCTTTGTTGTAGTTTTGAGTAATGTATACAAGATATAACTAATATTATCAATTTAAGATATCTGCATATAGATCCTCACAAATTTAACAATATTTGATTAATAATAATTAACATGATACTAATTTATCTATTATTTCCAAACCCGTTACTACAATTACATTGCTTGAATTTAAAAGATAATAGATAATAAAAAAATTAGTACAACAAGGAGAGTGACAAAGAGGATGACTACGACCCCCTTGGACAATGAGATGACACCCTCATTGGAATCAGATGACCTAAGAAATTTCTAAGAAATTTGTAGGAAATTTCTTAGAAATTTCTTTACGTAATATTCTTCAATCAAGTAATTTTTCTATTTCTCTATTATTTTTTTAGTTCATATTCTTTGTAAGGTTTAAAAACAAAGAAATAACTTTTTTGTTTATTTTTTATAGTTGTATGATAAATATCAAAATAAAATATTTATTAAATTTATTATTTTATTTAGTAATCCAAAAACACAATTACAAATGATAAATTTTTGAATTTTGTAATCGGTGCATATTTCCCACTCTCTCTGTCTATACATTTTCAAAGTGACTCAAAATTGTAAAATTTTATTATATAGAAATTAACTACTCACTAGTTATATATATATATATATATATACAAATAATCAAATAGAAACTAAAATTAAAATAAAAACTAGAAACTAATCTCACCCCTTAGATCAATCTAATTCAAGGGCCCCCTAGATGTAGTACACACGATATATATGCTCCCTCCTACACATAATTCCAGTTTTTGCCCTCCGTTTTTTATTTAATTTTTCCCGTTAATCGATAAACTTTTTTTGAAATCCGACTTCACTGTATTTTTCTCCATATGTGCCATGTTTTGATGTGATTTAACAAAAAAATTATTTTAGTTTTTAGTTTTCATTATAAGGAGGTTTGTATTAGAGTAGCCCCTATATATATATAATATTGATGAGTACCATCACTTTACTCAATTTTCTTACTTTTTTCCTTCAAAATTACACTATTTCTTAATACCAAACCATTTGTATATATTTCAAAGGGACCGAGAGAGTAATATTTAAAAGTTCTACATGAATCATTCAAATTAGAACTTTTAAAACTAATTTACTTATTTTTTATGAAATATGTATTTCTAAATTTATTAAGTTAAACAATTTATAGGAGTAAAGAATTGGTACTAAATACAACAATTTTTTTCAACCACATTATGTAATTTATAAAAAAACATCTTAGTGCAAATATATTATATTATATAATTTCAAATAATATATTAGTGTTTTTCCAAAAAATAAAATGGTGTAATACAAAAATGATCAAAATAGACTATTTATGACTATTTTCAACAATATTTCTTATGAAGTTGGTCGGTTACATTGTGATCAGATATAATTGATGAAAATATTTCTTTATTTGTGTATAAACATGAACAAGACCAACAAACCAAAGTTGACACGGACCACCGTGACATCCTAGACAAGCGTGACATGTGGCACATAGATGCCAAGTAGGAAAAACTGGGACGAAACAAAGGTGAATTGTAGATTTAAAAGTAACCAAAAACTTGATCAGTTATCAAACTTTATTAAACATTCACGTTGCTGCCATGTAAATGGGTGGGGCCAATACTCAAGAAAATGAAAAAGTTATTTATTACCTTTTTGATCGGTAATGACCATTATCATAGATAGAAAAGTCATTTCCGACTCAGACTCATCCAATCTGACATATTTGGTCGTAAGTTAATATAGATGAAATTAATACAAACAGGTATTTAGAAAGTACACAAGTGAGATATAGACATTTTGGACATGGTTTCTCAATGATATAGAAGAAAACTTAATACAAAATTAATAACATCATAAGTTATATTCTAATTAATGATTATATGATTTCTAAGTTCTCCTCTAAAATGATTTTTCCATGGCCTCCAACCTTAATTACCTATTATATTATAATCATAAAATATGCTCAAAAGATTATAAAATTCATTTATATTGTTTTTGGCTCTTTTTTATTAAAAGCATTTATTTATGACATATTGTTTCTCTTTTTCTTTTAATTACAAGTATTATTAGTGACTACATATTGTTTTTTATTATATTTGAACTTAGTTGTGGATTAGTTTTTTTTTTGAAGTTCGCTTCTTCCGGTTTTTCCATCATCCAAGTCATGTTCTACATTCTTGTTAAACTGCGCTTCTAATTCACTCTCACGATTATTTACCTTTGTACTTAATTCTTGCACATGTTGTTCAGTAGAAACGTTAGTTGACATCGAAACCATCTAAGTACCTTTCCAATAGCCAGTTCGGTGTGTGGCTCTTTCCATCAAAATCGACTGCATTTGTCCATCTCGTAGCTTTTTCAACATTGCAGCCATCTCCTCGTTGTTGGAAGCGTTACCTTCTGTGTTTGTCAGGTTTCGTGGTGGTTCGCTGGTGGACATGATGTAGGTGTGTAGAAATCCTTAGCAATTTTCCACAGACGGCGCCAATTGTTTTTACCAAATTTATGTGTGTTAATGCTAATAATATATTTATAAGTTTTTAATGAAAGAACTAGGATTATAACATAATGAAAATAGCAAGTAAAAAACACCACGATTTGATGAGGCGGAAAATCCCGTAAAGGATCAAAACCGCAGGTGGGATTTGTAGCCCAGCCTAAAAGAGATCCACTATATCAAAATCACGTAGCTGAATTACAATGTAAGAAGTAGTGTATTTTTGTGTTCTACTAGAAGACTTGCTCTAGTCTATGTATTTTCTACTATTTATCCCCCTCTAATCTTCCTGCCGTTGTCTCTCTTTTTTATTTGAATTGCCCTCTATCCTTTTGTTAGCTATTTTTTCTCCTCCCATCTCTCTTACCATCTTCCACGTTCTTCTCCACTTTTTTGATGCTTTTCTCCTATTTTTCAGGTTTGTTATTGAATCCTTCTACATGTCTTTGGCTCTCTTCTTGCAGCTGTCCATGTCGACACCTGAATGATCATGTCTTACGTATTCGTCCACCCCCATCGCATGCAACTTCTAGTCGTCATGTCGTAGAAATACTTGATATAACAAATAGCAAGTACATATCTTATTGTCTCCATGCGTACTACCGGAGCAAAAGTTTCAGTAAAATCAATTTCTGGTTGCTGAGAAGTACCCCTTAGATACTAATCTTGCTTTGTGCTTTTGGACTGTTCCATCTTTATAATATTTTGTCTTATAGACCCACTTCAGTCCTATGACATCTTTATTTTCAGGAGGATCAACAAGTCTCCATGTATGATTCTTCTCTATTGTTGTAATCTCATCATCCATTGCTTTTCTCGATGTTCCTTCTTTTGCAGCATCCTTAATTTTTTTTGGTTCACATGTAAAGAATACCACATTATAAGAATCATAAATATCTTGAATTGAACGATGTCTGAGTACTTCTGTATATGTGGTATCTTCAATTGTGAATCTTGATCCTTCTACTGGTGTGACAACATCTTCCAAAGTTTCTGGAGAAATTGTTGGCACATTCTGAAGTGATGATTCAGATGTATTATTTTAAAAGTTCCATTGTTTCTTTTCATCAAAAATTACATCTTTGGAGATCACAAATTCCTCGGTGGCAGGATTAAAAAGACGATAGCCTTTTATTCTTCACTATAGCCAAGAAAAAGTAGTTTCTCACCTTTCTCATCAAATTTCTCTCTATGTTGTGCAGGAATATGAGAATAGGCGATGCATCCAAATACTTTGAGTTGATGTACTTCTGGTTTCTGCCCATGCCAAGCTTCGTAAGGTGATTTATTAAACATTCACGTTGCTGCCATGTAAATGGGTGGGGCCAATACTCAAGAAAATGAAAAAGTTATTTATTACCTTTTTGATCGGTAATGACCATTATCATAGATCGAAAAGTCATTTCCGACTCAGACTCATCCAATATGACATATTTGGTCGTAAGTTAATATAGATGAAATTAATACAAACAGGTATTTAGAAAGGACACAAGGGAGATATAGACATTTTGGACATGGTTTCTCAATGATAAAGAAGAAAACTTAATAAAAAATTAATAACATCATAAGTTATATTCTAATTAATGATTATATGATTTCTCAGTTCTCCTCTAAAATGATTTTTCCATGGCCTCCAACCTTAATTACCTATTATATTATAATCACAAAATATGCTCAAAAGATTATAAAATTCATTTATATTGTTTTTGGCCCTTTTTTATTAAAAGCATTTATTTATGACCTATTGTTTCTCTTTTTCTTTTAATTACAAGTATTATTAGTGACTACATATTGTTTTTTATTACATTTGAACTTAGTTGTGGATTAGTTTTTTTTTTTGAAGTTCGCTTCTTCCGGTTTTTCCATCATCCAAGTCATGTTCTACATTCTTGTTAAACTGCGCTTCTAATTTACTCTCACGATTATTTACCTTTGTACTTAATTCTTGCACATGTTGTTCAGTAGAAACCTTAGTTGACATCGAAACCAACTAAGTACCTTTCCAATAGCCAGTTTGGTGTGTGGCTCTTTCCATCAAAATCGACTACATTTGTCCATCTCTGACTGTAGCTTTTTCAACATTGCAGCCATCTCCTCGTTGTTGGAAGCGTTACCTTTTGTGTTTTTCTGGTTTCGTGGTGGTTCGCTGGTGGACATGATGTAGGTGTATAGAAATCCTTAGCAATTTTCCACAGACGGCGCCAATTATTTTTACCAAATTGATGTGTGTTAATGCTAATAATATATTTATAAGTTTTTAATGAAAGAACTAGGATTATAACGTAATAAAAATAGCAAGTAAAAAATACCACAATTTGGTGAGGCGGAAAATCCCGTAAAGGATCAAAACCGCAGGTGGGATTTGTAGCCCAGCCTAAAAGAGATCCACTATATCAAAATCACGTAGCTGAATTACAATGTAAGAAGTAGTGTATTTGTGTGTTCTACTAGAAGACTTGCTCTAGTCTATGTATTTTCTACTATTTATCCCCCTCTAATCTTCCTGCCGTTGTCTCTCTTTTTTATTTGAATTGCCCTCTATCCTTTTGTTAGCTATTTTTTCTCCTCCCATCTCTCTTACCATCTTCCACGTTCTTCTCCACTTTTTTGATGCTTTTCTCCTATTTTTCAGGTTTGTTATTGAATCCTTCTACACGTCTTTGGCTCTCTTCTTGC
This sequence comes from Apium graveolens, assembly GCF_009905375.1. Taxonomy (NCBI): domain Eukaryota; kingdom Viridiplantae; phylum Streptophyta; class Magnoliopsida; order Apiales; family Apiaceae; genus Apium; species Apium graveolens. The sequence goes on along the minus strand of NC_133650.1, from coordinate 204,979,008 downwards.
AGCTGTCCATGTCGACACCTGAATGATCATGTCTTACGTATTCGTCCACCCCCGTCGCATGCAACTTCTAGTCGTCATGTCCTAGAAATACTTGATATAACAAATAGCAAGTACATATCTTATTGTCTCCATGCGTACTACTGGAGCAAAAGTTTCAGTAAAATCAATTTCTGGTTGCTGAGAAGTACCCCTTAGATACTAATCTTGCTTTGTGCTGTTGGACTGTTCCATCTTTATTATATTTTGTCTTATAGACCCACTTCAGTCCTATGACATCTTTATTTTCAGGAGGATCAACAAGTCTCCATGTATGATTCTTCTCTATTGTTGTAATCTCATCATCCATTGCTTTTCTCGATGTTCCTTCTTTTGCAGCATCCTTAAATTTTGTTTGGTTCACATGTAAAGAATACCACATTATAAGAATCATAAATATCTTGAATTGAACGATGTCTGAGTACTTCTGTATATGTGGTATCTTCAATTGTGAATCTTGATCCTTCTTCTGGTGTGACAACATCTTCCAAAGATTCTGGAGAAATTGTTGGCACATTCTGAAGTGATGATTCAGATGTATTATTTTGAAAGTTCCATTGTTTCTTTTCATCAAAAATTACATCTTTGGAGATCACAAATTTCTTGGTGGCAGGATTAAAAAGACGATAGCCTTTTATTCTTCACTATAGCCAAGAAAAAGTAGTTTCTCACCTTTCTCATCAAATTTCTCTCTATGTTGTGCAGGAATATGAGAATAGGCGATGCATCCAAATACTTTGAGTTGATGTACTTCTGGTTTCTGCCTATGCCAAGCTTCGTAAGGTGATTTATTAAACACTGCCTTTGTTGGAGAGATATTCAGAAGGTAGATAGCTGTATTAATCTGCCCAGAAAATATTTGACAATCCTTTTTCTAGAAACATGTTTCTGGCCATTTCCACAATTGTTCGATTCTTCCATTCTGCGACGCCGTTTTACTGAGGACTATATCTTATCGTTAGCTGCCTCCTTATGCCTTTTTCTTTACAATAATTAAGAAAAGGTTGAGATATATACTCTCCACCGCGATCAGTACTAAGAGTTTTTATTTTAAATTTACTTGGATTTTCTACCAGCACCTTGAACTGGATAACAGAGTTAAATGACTCATATATTTGCTTCAAGAAATATACCCACATCATTCTTGTGTAGCCATCCACGAATAGGAGAATGTATTTGCTGCCATTGATGGATGGAGTCCTTGATTTGCATATATCTGAGTGAACTAGTTCCACCGGACCCCTTGCTCTCCAAGCAGTTTCGGGAAAAGGCAATCTGTGCATTTTCCCATATAAACAACCTTCACAAACTTCACTGTTTTTTGAGATGGAAGGCAGACCTATGACCATATTTTTCTCTTTTAATAACTTCAGTCCATTAAAGTTAAGATGCCCATACATTAGATGCCAAGAAAAAGTATCATCGTTTTTCACAACTTTTAAAGCAACGCCACCTTCCAGTGGCATTATTAAATGAAAAGTTTTGTTTGGAATAATTCTAACTCTTGCCACTGTGAATTTCTTTTTCTTATCAAAAGTAACACAATGATCTTCATCAAAAATTATGGAAAAACCTCTTTGCATCAATTGTCCAATACTCAATAGATTTTGAGTTAATTCAGGAACATAATGAACATCAATAATGTTTGAAGACTTACCTTCTTTAGAATAAAAGGTAATGATCCCTTTGCCTTCAATTTTCAACATTTTCCCATCTCCGATCTTTACTTTAGATTTATATCTTTTATCAAGTTTTGAGAAAAGCTCATTTTTGCCCGTCATGTGATTGCTACAAGCGCTATCAATATACCACTCCTTTTGTGGCTCTTTACTCTCCTCTGAAAAATTTGCATTTCCTTGAGTTCTGTTTTGGAACCAGTAGTCTCTCTGAGAATGGTTAGAAACTTTGCACCTTTTGCATCGGAATTTGCAATTTTTCGACTCATGATTTGATCGCTAGCAAATGATACATTTGGAATTGTTGAAGTTGGTTCTTTCATTAAAATTTCTTCTTCCTCCTCTTCCTCGGAAATTCTGATTACCTTTTCTATAATTTTTGTTCCTGTTGTAGTTTCTTCGTGTCTCGTTCTCCTGATGTGCAGCATCATTTTTGTTTCTTATATTGATTTTTGCTTGAAAAGCTTGTTCCAGGGGCTGATTTGAAAATCTACGAATTCTTTCCTCGTTAGCTTCAAGAGCACGCATGAGTTCATCCACCGTTAATTTAGACAAGTCCTTAGAAATTTCAATTGCTGCAACCACAAGCTCAAATTTTGCTGGCAGGCTTCTTAAAATTTTATGGACAACTTTTTTTATCGTCCAAGGTATCTCCATAACTTCGAATCTGATTAATGATTGTTGACACCTTAGAGACGAATTCCAGAATACTTAGAATTTTACTGAAATTAGTGCTTCGTAACCTTGAAAACTGATTTCGCAAAAGATCCCATGATTCTTTTGATGTTTTTGCTCCCATAATATGGGGAAAGATTGCTTTGCTAACTCCTTATTGAATACAGTGCAAAGCTCTTGCATCTTTTTTCTTTTTATTTTTGAATTCATTATGCCTAGCCACTGACCAGGATGCTATCTCTTCCTGCGTAACACCAGCTTCATAGTTATCTTCTACTAAATCCATAAATCATGAGAGATGAATAATGTTTTCAGCTGGATGCTCAAGAAATCATAGCTTTCATCATTGAAAATTGAAATATTGCTTTCTGCATAGTTGAATAATCCTTCATTAGAAGCTGCCATTGTATATAATGAAGGGTTTATGAATTTTGATTATTTTGGGGTCTGGATTAATGTTTTGGCTCTGATACTAAATTTGTTGGAATCAGTATTGATAAAGAAGGCAAAATGATTTAATTTATATATTACCACTTATTCACTTTAATACAACTGATATATGTCAAGTTTATATAGCAAGACTTAAGAAGACTATTAGCTAGTTTACATCATTAATATGGTTCATGAATAAGATCAAGAAACTTTTCATTGCTTATACTGATTACTTGAATCTGTGCTTGCATTACTTCTGACTAGAATCTTCTATAATCTACCAGATAATTTATAAGAATTATAAATTAGATTAATTTTAACAAAGGATACCTGCCTTCGTAAAATTAGGATATTGCAATTCCCAAGGCTAATTTTGTGTGTTCCGACAACATATACAGAACATACATTCATACATTTCTACCACATTTTGACATCATTTCACTACTTAACACAAAAATTACTAATAATTATATCGATTCATACATTTATAAATATGAATGCTGTGAATGCAATAAATAAGGAACTTAATAGTCCATACGTAACTCACCTCAACTTTGCAAAGAATGCTCAAAGAAATTTCTTTCGAATGTGGACTAGATTTCTTGAGGCATACTAGCTTCAGTGAACAACGATGTAATGGCCAGCTTTGATGTACATTTATGAAAGCATCAAATCTGCCAACCATGAGCCACTATGGAATCATCTCTTTCTATATACTCAATGGAGTGCCTATTTATTAGAAGATCCATTTTTAAATCTTGGAAACTCTGAAATACTAGCTGTTCTTTTATGCAACATGTTATAAACAGAAGAGACACTTTCAACCAAATGATGTATAAAAGGATACAATATGAGGAAATTTAAGCACTCGGTAAAACAGGAGTAATAAGTACTTAAGTTGCACCACATTCTGCAACCCAAACACGACCCATGGATTCGTGTTGTGTCGTCTTCTGTTCGTGTACTTTTTGTGTTGTGGTTCATGTAACTTTCAATAAAATATATATAAATAAAAATATTTAATTACCAAACTTTTCGGTTAAAGTTTTACTAGTTGAGTCTCAAGTCATTAAGTTATAATGAGTCAAGTGTAGTCAAATTTTGTTGAACTCAAATTTGAAACTATTTTTTATTTTGTTTTATTAAAACTTCTATACCGAATATGTATTTATAAAATTTCGAAATATTTATTTAATTATTTAACTATTCGTATATTTTCGTTTCATGTCATGTACCCAAAAATAAACCCAAAACCTAGACTGAATTTGAGCGTTTATTTTCGTGTTCGTATACAAAAGGTGACTTCTTTAACTTACTTAAAATAAAGATCTGAGATCAATACTCTTTGCTTAGAGAAGTGAGGGCTTATAACAATGTTATTCTAACTTAGATTGGTTAATAAATTTGCAACATAAATCTTTGCCTGCTAAGAGAGCTCATAGTTACAAATAAGTAGATACATCTTACAAGAAAGCGAGAGTGCATGTTGTTATATGGATTTCAATTATGAAAAGTTCTGACCTTGATTTATTTGCCAATTTCACCACAACTCGCCTTAGTATGCTCCACCGGAGACCTCGTCTCTAGCAAAGGCAGAGGTGAGCATGGAAAAAAAATATTTACTTCCCATAAAGTTGCACTATTAAGATTTAAGAGGAACCTTATCTAAGATCTTACTGCGTAACTGCTTATTGATTATTAATAAATTTGCCTTGATAGTTTCATGGCACTCCTGGCCAATGGTTAGCTCAAAAGTATGAAGTAACTGAAGAAGTTCATAATAAGCAGGGCATATGTAGCTTATACAGATAATTAATCAGATAATTCCAATAAACATTATTAAGAATGCTTAGATGAGACTTCATGTGATTCTTTAAAACTGTATGATCACATGGTAAATTTCTAACCTATAATGAATGTTAATGCATATCTGATTGTTATCATTAATGTACAGACCAGCTCTGATGAAAATTTGCAAGATATACCTGAACGACTTTGCAGCATCAACAATTCCACTAATGTACACATCGGATGGAAATATCTGGAAATGAAGAGCAGAAAACATTAGACAAAGGACAAAGTATGAGCACTTGTAGCTTAATGACATGTTTGATCTAAAGTTAAAGGATTGAGCAGATCACTGAAAACTGATCACGTCACAAATGGCTAGTACATGAACGAAAAAAATTAGTGTCAGAGAAATAAATGGAACAGTAGGTTTTTTATGCCTGTTTCAATATAGTAATTAGTGACTAATTAATCTATTAAACTATTCGCGTGAAACATGTACAAATACATTTTTTTTCTTTGGTTCCTTTTGTTGTGTCATGTGTGTTTACTGCATACATTAATCACATACACAATTTACAATTCACTAATTCACTAAGAAAAATCCTTTCCCATTACCTAATTACTTTTTTGAGGATTACATAAGCCTTATAGACTCCTAATTACTTTTGGCTGATAGCCAGGGCCACCATGTGTTAGATAGTTCGAGCATTCTTGTTTACATATGTAACAAATACATTTACATGATCATATAGATTTTTATGCATGAGAGCCATTGTTATTAATGAGATTAGAGCTAATAAAAAATTTAAGTTGTTAATGTGCGTCGGCATGGAGGCACACAAGAAAATCGATTTCGGTATTGTAAGAATCTCAAGATTTTTGAAAGATTGTGGAATATGGATACCAAGAACCATACATGTTATCTTACCATAATAACTAATACTTTGAAGGGAAATCCACTAACAGTTAAGAAGACTCTCTTTTTTGTTAATCAAGTGGTGAACGGAGTAATTTTCTAAAGGATTTCTATGATATATCAACATTAAAGCTAACATGAGAAACTCTAAGTAAGTCCTAGAAAGCTCAAGAAAACCAATAATGAGAATATACTAGTTTTGTGTTCGTTTAATTATATATATGTATATCCCATTAATATTTTATTAATGTGTAATATTAAAGTAGGTTAGTAAAATAGGAAATAAGTATATAAGTACATCTAAGTAAACATGTAAATATATAGAAAGTACAACTAATTTATACAAAATTTAAATATGTTAATAATTAAATAAAAAATAAGTATACAAATGCATATAAATAAACATGCAATGCTTAGAAATACGACCCGCCATTTAATTGAACCAACACACTACTTTCCTATTCATTATTAAATAATTAAGTATCTGTCATGAGTTGCATACATGATAAAAAGGGTGTATATAGTAAATATGATGTCGTTATTTTCCTAGAATGAAAACTAATACGAACCCATTATATTTTCCCTTATTACATGAAACTCTAAACCATTTTACAAAAATTCAATAATTACTATATAAGTATTCTTTAATAATCATTCACTTTTGGGTAAATAAATTAGAAAAATTATTTAGGTTAGATTTGAAAAAATATAGTCTTAAAACTGTAAATTTATTAGTTGGATTACATTTAATCAACAACTAATTTGAAAGAGATAAGACCACATATAGACTATATAAAACATTAGTGCGTTATCCTAATTACCTATATTTGCTAACTTATTTCATTTATTTTTTGTGTTCTTTATATGTATATCTTTTGTTCCTTTTTATACATATATATGCATTTATATATATATATATATTTATAGGTATGAGTATGATATATAGAGAGAATGAATGTGGCTGTCTTAAATCAACATGTTTAACATTAAATATTTGTTAATTTGTTTCAATTGTGTTGTTCATATGATTGTTTTTATGTGTATGGTGTATTCATGTTTATACAAATATATGTATAAGTATGATGGAGAAGGAGAGAATAAATGTGGCTCTTTATAGTAAACTAATAACCGAATGTGTTCTTCATCTATATTTTTAAAATTTTTGATGAACTTGGTAAGAGTTAAATCTCACAGTTATATGTTCTTCAAAGGTTTGAGTTTTTTGAGCTTCATTAGTTGTTATTGTTCATTTTCTAAGTTATCTTTTGTGATGACAAATGCTTTCATTTTCAAATAATGATGTAGAAAAATGATTTAATATGAATAAAATATGTAAATTATACAATTAGTAAGTTGTATTGTTATTTTGTGTCATGTACATCAAGTTTCGATTATGTATACCTATGTTTGCGTAAGAGCTAGAGGGGGGGGAGATTATTTGCTTCTTTATTTGATATGGGTTTAATGTTGTTAGTTCGCTATGAGTTGTCTTTATAAATACTAATTAAGATTTCTAAGTTTAATCGTATGATATGAAATGAGAGCATGTAGAATTTTATCAAAGCTTTTGATCTTGTTTTATTAATTTTTCATTATTTTGACGATTTATCTGACTTGGAAATTATGTCTTTTTTTGTTATATTTATTATCTTGCATGAATGATATCTAATTACTTGGAAATATTTTCTAATTACTTTGTAATATGCAAGGAAAAATGCTAATCAGAGACATCGGACGTGGTCGTGGACTTAGTGGAAGAACTTGTGTGATTTTACGAATACCTAGTTTACCTTCTCCACGTAATCAAAACACTCGTAAGATTACCAAAAACACTTGTAAGACCAATATAAAGACCCAAGCATGGAAAAGACCTAGATCAAATTCCGATCACAAGTTTAGGGAAAAGAAACCACGAACACCATGCCGCATCAAATTCCAAGTGGGACAGTAATTATTTATATATGTTTATTGTATAAATCTCATTCAACTTCAAAATGTATGTGAAAAATATGAATAAGATTAGCTCATAGATTATGAAGCTTTTATGTTTATGACTGACTACATTAAAATTAATTTTATAGTATACACAATGATACAACAGTAAAGATATTGAATGCGACTATTCGTTCAAAATGGGCAGTTGGGGCATACACGTATATTGCCATTCTTGCACAAAATTCGAAATGGGCTGTAGAAGTTACCAAGAAGTTTGTTGTATGTTATTTTTATTTTTATAATTATGTACATTACACACACCTAAGTTCTTTTTATTAATTAAGGCATTTGAAGATGCAAAAACCCGAAAAGGCTAAAGAGTGTTTTGAATTATATGTCAAAAAGAGTATTAAAAAATTGGTCAATCAATTCTCCCTCTCTCTCGATGAGAGTCGGCCGCCCCGTCTTTCTTTAACCCTAATCATCACACCTCCTTCTTCACCCTTTCTACCCATCTTCATCTCTATCACCATCCTCTCTCTTCATCCATACAAAATTTTTATCATTTATTTTTAACTTTCTTTCAATAAATATCGGATTTTGTTCAAAAATTCGGTTCTTTTTCGTTTCGTTTAATTGAGTTATTATTTATGTGTCTGATTATCTCACTTTGTGCGATGTGTCTCGCGTTATGTGATGTGTTGAAAATGGATTTCACGGTATATTGGGAGATCTGGATATCTTACATCAAAAACACTTTCGATAGGTTTATACCTGGTATCCGGCAGGTAGATAGTTGGGGTGCTTTTGATACGGTAGTGAAAATCGCATGTGCTCACCTCTCACAAAATATTTTTGTTTATAACACGAAGGCCCTCTCAGTTTTTGCAATTGAGTCCTCTGAACATTGTACTATCCATGGAATTAATGTGAGGGTCAATTGTGAAACTACTGTTTTCGGTGGAGATGCAGGCTGGATCGCTCGAGAAACCATTATCTTCATTTTTAATTTTCAGAATATTTTTATTCAGTTAGTTAAGCAATCCGGAAACAAACAGGCTAATTATTTAGTTCGTCTATTTATTTTTCAGCCTGGTTGCATGATCAATCAGGGGTTTGTACCGATTGAGTTTTTTCATGTTATTAATGAAATTTGCTATAAATTTGGCAAAAAAATAAATAAAAAATTGGTCAATCAAGAAAAAGCGTGGTTCGAAGAAAATGTAGAGTTTACCAAGAATGCTATAGACATAGGCATTTTCATCAGTATTTCACAATGACGTAGAAGAATTATAAGCTAATTAATGATTATATGATTTTTATAATCTCCTGTGAAAGGATTTTCACATGGCCTACAACCTTAATTACCTATTATATTATAATTGAAAATGTGATCAAGAGATTCTCAAATTCATTTATATTTTTTTATCCCTATATAATGATAATAATTTTATTTTTCTAATCTTTTTTTACATAATTAGATGTGATTGGTGCACTACTTATCATTTTTTCTCCTTTTCTTTTCATTAAAAGCATTTCTTTGTGATTACATATTGTTTTTGTTTACATTTGAATTTAATTGTGGATTAGCAATTTATTTTATATATTAAATTTTGGGTTCTTTGGAGTTTATTTTTGTTTTGGATAATTGTTGGCCAACTAAATTTATTTTAAATTTATCTCCACACGTGCTAGGCTTTTAAACGACATACAAAACAATACTTATAAGTAAAGTAAAATTAGTTTGAAATTATTATACAATTGATATATTACATATTATATAGACTTTGCTTGATAGGAATGTTGGATAGATATTATTTAAAACTTTTGTCTACGTAAAGTAATTGTTACTTATTTCAATTTTCAGAATTTAATTTATAGTTAATAATCAATAAAAAGATGTTATGGCTATCTAATTTATATAAAAGTGAATGAAATAAACTCTTCTTTGTTGTTGTTTTGAGTAATGTATACAAGAGATAACTAATATTATCAATTTAAGATATCTACATATAGATCCTCACAAATTTAACAATATTTGATTAATAATAATTAACATGATACTAATTTATCTATTATTTGGAAACAGGTTACTACGATTACATTGCTTGAATTTAAAAGATAATAGATAATTAAAGAAATTAGTACAACAAGGACAGTGACAAAGAGGATGACTACGGAATCAATGCAAGAAACTCCCTTTAGTCGCAACTGCTAAGGCCACCAATGCAAGAAATGTGAGGACATGGAATAATCAGATAGAGTGACCTTTCCTATCACCCCCTGTGCAAAACATTACACTATTTTAATAAAAATAAATAAAAGTCAATATAAAAGAATCAAAAAGAGAATTAGTATGTATACCTACCTAGATCTTTGATGTATAATGAACAATCCCTGATAAAGGTACACATATGAAAAAATTTAAGAATTAAAAGTGGCAACCTATAATAAAAAGTTAAATCAAAATCTTATTTATTAGAAATTAGTTGTACCTTTAGCACAAAGACCCTGATGTCTTCCCCAGATGCGCTCTCCTCACCATCTTTGCAGCTGAATTGGTTGGTCATATACTCAATTTTGAAGTTGTGGAATATGGTAACATTGGGGCGGCCGTCAAGGAATTAGGGATTATGGAGTATCTGCAACACCCTTAATTTATATAGGCCCTGGTATATAAAACATTAGAATTTTCTACGAAATTTCTTAGAAATTTCTTTACCTAATATTCTTCAATCAAGTAATTTTTCTATTTATCTATTATTTTTTTTGTTCATATTCTTTGTAAGGTTTAAAAATAAAGAAATAACTTTTTTGTTTGTTTTTTTATAGTTGTATGATAAATATCAAAATAAAATATTTATTAAATTTATTATTTTATTTAGTTATCCAAAAACACAATTACAAATGATAAATTTTTGAATTTTGTAATCAGTGCATATTTCCCACTCTCTCCGTCTCAATTCTATACAGTTTCAAAGTTACCCAAAATTGTAAAATTTTATTATATAGAAATTAACTACTCCCTTATATCCACTATCTTTTCCTATATATATATATATACACAAATAATCAAATAGAAACTAAAATTAAAATAAAAACTAGAAACTAATCTCACCCCTTAGATCAATCTAATCTAAGGGCCCCCTAATGTAGTACACAGGATATTAATATGCTCCTTCGTACACATAATTCCAGCTTTTCTCCTCGTACACATAATTCCTGCTTTTCCCCTCCATTTTTGATTTGATTTTTCCCGTTAATCGGTGAACTTATTTTGAAATCCGACTTCACTATATTTTTCTCCATCTCGTAACGATCAATTTGCATACTATATGTGCTATGTTTTGACATGATTTAAAAAAAATTATTTTAGTTTTTAGTTTTCATCATAAGGAGGTTGCTATTGGAGTAGCCCCTATATATATATAATATTGAGGAGTACCATCACTTTACTCACTTTTCTTACTTTTTTTCTTAAAAATTACACTATTTTTTAATACCAAACCATTTGTATATATTTCAAAGGGACCGAGAGAGTAATATTTAAAAGTTCTACATGAATCATTCAAAATTTGAACTTTTAAAACTAATTTACTTATTTTTTATGGAATATGTATTTCTAAATACTTAAGTTAAACAATTTATACGAGTAAAGAATTGGTACTAAATACAACAATTTTTTTTCAACCACATTATGTAATTTATAAAAAATATCTTAGTGCAAAATATATATTATATTATATAATTTCAAATAATATATTAGTGTTTTTCCAAAAAATAAAATGGTGTAATACAAAAATGATCAAAATAGACTATTTATGACCATCTTCAACAATATTTCTTGTGAAGTTGGTTGGTTACATTGTGATGGGATATAATTGATGAAAATATTTCTTTGTTTGTGTATAAACATGAACAAGACCAACAAAACAAAGTTAAAACCGACCACCGTGACATCGTAGTCAAGCGTGAGATGTGGCACATACATGCCAAGTAGGAAAAACTGGGACCAAGCAAAGGTGAATTATAGATTTAAAAGTAACCAAAAGCTTGGTCGGTTATCAAACGTTATTAAACATCCAGGTAGCTGCGATGTAAATGGGTGGGGCCAATAGTCAAGAAAATGAAAAAGTTATTTACGACCTTTTTGATCGGTAATGACCATTATCATAGATAGAAAAGTCATTTCCGACTCAGACTCATCCAATCTGACATATTTGGTCGTAAGTTAATATTGGTGACATTAATACAAACAGGTATTTAGAAAGTACACAAGTGAGATATAGACATTTTGGACATCGTTTCTCAATGATATAGAAGAAAATTTAATATGAAATTAATAACATCATAAGTTATATTCTAATTAATGATTATATGATTTCTAAGTTCTCCTCTAAAATGATTTTTCCATGGCCTCCAACCTTAATTACCTATTATATTATAATCACAAAATATGCTCAAAAGATTATAAAATTCATTTATATTCTTTTTGGCCCTTTTTTATTAAAAGCATTTACTTATGACCTATTGTTTCTCTTTTTGTTTTAATTACAAGTATTATTAGTGACTACATATTGTTTTTTATTACATTTGAACATAGTTGTGGATTAGTTTTTTTTTTTTGAAGTTCGCTTCTTCCGGTTTTTCCATCATCCAAGTCATGTTCTGCATTCTTGTTAAACTGCGCTTCTAATTTACTCTCACGATTATTTACCTTTGTACCTAATTCTTGCACATGTTGTTTAGTAGAAACCTTAGTTGACATCGAAACCAGCTAAGTACCTTTCCACTAGCCAGTTTGGTGTGTGGCTCTTTCCATCAAAATCTGACTGTATTTGTCCATCTCTGACTGTAGCTTTTTCAACATTGCAGCCATCTCCTCGTTATTGGAAGCGTTGCCTTCTGTGTTTTTCGAGTTTCGTGGTGGTTCACTGGTGGACATGATGTAGGTGTGTAGAAATCCTTAGCAATTTTCCACAGACGGCGCCAATTATTTTTACCAAATTTATGTGTGTTAATGCTAAGAATATATTTATAAGTTTTTAATGAAAGAACTAGGATTATAACAATAATGAAAATAGCAAGTAAAAAACACCAGGATTTGGTAATGCGGAAAATCCTGTAAAGGATAAAAACCGTGGGTAAGATTTGTAGCCCAACCTAAAAGAGATTCACTATATCAAAATCACGTAGGTGAATTACAATGTAAGAAGTAGTGTATTTTTGTGTTCTACTAGAAGACTTGCTCTAGTCTATGTATTTTCTACTATTTATCCCCCTCTAATCTTCCTGCCCTTGTCTCTCTTTTTTATTATCTCTCTTAGCAAGTACATATCTTATTGTCTCCATGCGTACTACTAGAGCAAAAGTTTCTGTAAAATCGCCGTGGGTAAGATTTGTAGCCCAACCTAAAAGAGATTCACTATATCAAAATCACGTAGGTGAATTACAATGTAAGAAGTAGTGTATTTTTGTGTTCTACTAGAAGACTTGCTCTAGTCTATGTATTTTCTACTATTTATCCCCCTCTAATCTTCCTGCCCTTGTCTCTCTTTTTTATTATCTCTCTTAGCAAGTACATATCTTATTGTCTCCATGCGTACTACTAGAGCAAAAGTTTCTGTAAAATCGATTTCCGGTTGCTGAGAAGTACTCCTTAGCTACTAATCTTGCTTTGTGCTTTTGGACTGTTCCATCTTTATTATATTTTGTCTTATAGACCCACTTCAGTCCTCTGACATCTTTATTTTATGGAGGATCAACAAGTCTCCATGTATGATTCTTCTCTATTGTTGTAATCTCATCATCCATTGCTTTTCTCGATGTTCCTTCTTTTGCAGCATCCTTAAAATTTTTTGGTTCACATGTAAAGAATGCCACATTATAAGAATCATAAATATCTTGAATTGAACGATGTCTGAGTACTTCTGTATATGTAGTATCTTCAATTGTGAATCTTGATCCTTCTTCTGGTATGACAACATCTTCCAAAGTTTCTGGAGAAATTGTTGGCACATTCTGAAGTGATGATTGAGATGTATTATTTTGAAAGTTCCATTGTTTCTTTTCATCCAAAATTACATCTTTGAAGATCACAAATTTCTTGGTGGCAGGACTAAAAAGACGATAGCCTTTTATTCTTCACTGTAGCCAAGAAAAAGCAGCTTCTCACCTTTCTCATCAAATTTCTCTCTATGTTGTGCAGGAATATGAGAATATGCAATGCATCCAAATACTTTGAGTTAATGTACTTCTGGTTTCTGCCTACGCCAAGCTTCGTAAGGTGATTTATTAAACACTGCCTTTGTTGGAGAGATATTCAGAAGGTAGATAGCTGTATTAACAGCTTCTGCCCAGAAAATATTTGACAATCCTTTTTCTTTAAACATGCTTCTGGCCATTTCCACAATTGTTCGATTCTTCCATTCTGCGACGCCATTTTACTGAGGACTATATCTTACCGTTAGCTGCCTCCTTATGCCTTTTTCTTTACAATAACTAAGAAAAGTTTGAGATATACACTCTCCACCGCGATCAGTTTTGAGAGTTTTTATTTTAAATTTACTTGGATTTTCGACCAGCACCTTGAATTGGATAAAAGAGTTAAATGCCTCATATATTTGCTTCAAGAAATATACCCACATCATTTTTCTGTAGTCATCCACAAATAGGAGAAAGTATTTGCTGCCATTGATGGAAGTAGTCCTTGATTCGCATATATCTGAATGAACTAGTTCGACCGGAGCCCTTGCTCTCCAAGCAGTTTTGGGAAAAGGCAATCTATGCATTTTCCCATATATACAACCTTCACAAACTTCACTGTTTTTTGAGATGGAAGGCAGACCTATGACCATATTTTTCTCTTTTAATAACTTCAGTCCTTAAAGTTAAGATGCCCATACCTTAGATGCCATGAAAAAGAATCATCGTTCTTCACAACTTATAAAACAACGTCACCTTCCAGTGGCATTATTAAATGAAAAGTTTTGTTTGGAATAATTCTAACTCTTGCCACTGTGAATTTCTTTTTCTAGTCAAAAGTAACACAATGATCTTCATCAGAATTTATGGAAAAACCTCTTTGCATCAATTTTCCAATACTCAATAGATTTTGAGTTAATTCAGGATCATAATGAACATCAGTAATGTTTAAAGACTTACCTTCTTTAGAATAAAAGGTAATGATCCCTTTGCCTTCAATTTTCAACATTTTCCCATCTCCGATCTTTACTTTAGATTTATATCTTTTATCAAGTTCTGAAAAAAGCTCCTTTTTGCCTATCATGTGATTGCTACAAGCGCTATCAATATACCACTCCTTTTGATGTACTGGCTGGTCATTCATATATGAAAATGTCACTTGTGGCTCTTTACTCTCCTCTGAAAAATTTGCATTTCCTTGAGTTCTGTTTTGGAACCAGGAGTCTCTCTGAGAATGGTTAGAAACTTTGCACCTTTTGCATCGGAATTTGCAATTTTTCGACTCATGATTTGATCTCTAGCAAATGATATATTTGGAATTGTTGAAGTTGCTTCTTTCATTAAAATTTCTTCTTCCTCCTCTTCCTCGGAAATTCTGATTACCTTTTCTATAATTTTGGTTCCTGTTGTAGTTTCTTCGTGTCTCGTTCTCCTCATGTGCAACATCATTTTTGTTTCTTATATTGATTTTTGCTTGAAAAGTTTATTCGAGGGGCTGATTTGAGAATCTACGAATTCTTCCCTCGTTACATTCAAGAGCGCGCATGAGTTCATCCACCGTTAATTTAGAAAAGTCCTTAGAAATTTCAAATGCTGCAACCACATGCTCAAATTTTGCTGGCAGGCTTCTTACTATTTTATGGACAACTTTTTTTATCATCCAAGGTATCTCCATAACTTCGAATCTGATTAATGATTGTTGACACCTTAAAGAAGAATTCCAGAGTACTTTCACCTTCTTTCATCTGCAGGTTGTCAAATTATCTCAATAGTGATTGCAGCTTTACTGAAATTACTGCTTCATAACCTTGAAAACTGATTTCGCAAAAGAACCCATGCTTCTTTTGATGTTTTTGCTCCCATAATACGGGGAAAGATTGCTTTGCTAACTCCTTGTTGAACAATGTTTTCATCTGGATGCTCCAGAAATCAAAGCTTTCATCATTGAAAATTGGAATATTATTTTGTGGATAGTTGAATAATGCTTCATTAGAAGCTGTCATTGTATATAATGAAGGGTTTATGAATTTTAATTATTTTGGGGTCTGGATTAATGTTTTGGCTCTAATACCAAATTTGTTGGAATCAGTACTGACAAAGAAGGCAGAATGATTTAATTTATATATTATCACTTGTCCACTTTAATAAGTTTATATAGCAAGACTTAAGAAGACTACTAGTTTACATCATTAATATGGTTCATGAATAAGATCATGAAACTTTTCATTGCTTATACTGATTACATGAATCTGTGCTTGCATTACTTCTGACTAGAATCTTCTATACTCTACTAGATAATTTATAAGAATTAGAAATTAGATTACTTTTAACAAAGGATACCTGCCTTCGTAAAATTAGGATATTGCAATTCCCAAGGCTAATTTTGTGTGTTCCGACAACATATAGAGAACATACATTCATACATTTCTACCACATTTTGACATCATTTCACTACTTAACACAAAAATTACTAATATTTATATAGATTCATACATTTATAAATATGAATGTTGTGAATGCAATAAATAAGGAACTTAATAGTCCATACGTAACTCACCTCAACTTTGCAAAGAAAGCTCAAAGAAATTTCCTTCGAATGTGGACTAGATTTCTTGAGGGATACTAGCTTCAGTGGAGAACCATGTAATGGCCAGCTCTGATGTACTTTTATGAAAGCATCACCTCTGCCAACCATGAGCCACTATGAAATCTTCGTGTACTTTTTGTGTTGTGGTTCATGTAACTTTCCATAAAATATATATAAATAAAAATATTTAATTACCAAACTTTTCGATTAAAGTTTTACTAGTTGAGTCTCAAGTGATTAAAGTTATAATGAGTCAAGTGTAGTCAAATTTTGTTGAACTCAAATTTGAAACTATTTTCTATTTTGTTTTATTAAAACTTCTATACCCAATATGTATTTATAAAATTTTGAAATATTTATTTAATTAATTAACTCTTCGTGTATTTTCGTTTCATGTCATATACCCAAAAGTAAACCCAAAACCTAAACTGAATTTAAGGGTGTATTTTCGTGTTCGTATACCAATAAGGTGAACACAAATACAAAATTATCGTGTCAATTGTACGAAATTGTCGGCTATATTGTAAATCAACCTAAATCATATTTCTCATTGAGAAATTTTTAACCAAAATGAGCAACATCATTTCATTGGAACTTATATACGCTCTAGACCAACATCATTGCATAATGCTTTGCATCAGTGAAAATTGTTGCTTCTATCATTCATGTCTTATCTACAAACTAAAAACAAGTCAAGCTTTGCAAGATCTTTAGCTTATATATAGCTAAAGATAATAAGCAGGTCATATATAGCTTATACTGATAATTAATCAGATAATTCCAATAAACATTATAAAGAATGCTCAGATGAGACTTCATGTGATTCTTTAAAATTGTATGATCACATGGTAATTCTTGTGAGACCTCAATGTACCAGACCAGCTCTGATGAAAATTTTCAAGATATACCTGAACGATTTTGCAGCATCAACAATTTCACTAATGTACATATCAGATGGAAATATCTGGAAGTGAAGAGCAGAAAACATTAGACAAAGGACAAAGTATAAGCACTTGTAGCTTAATGACATGCTAGATCTAAAGTTAGAGGATTGAGCAGATCACTGAAAACTGATCACGTCACAAATGGCTAGTACATGAACGAAAAAAATTAGTGTCAGAGAAATAAATGGAACAGTAGGTTTTTTTATGCCTATTTCAATATATTAATTAGTGACTAATTAATCTATTAAAATATTCGCGTGAAACATGTACCAATATATTTTTTTACTTTGGTTCCTTTTGCTGTGTCATGTGTGTTTACTGCATACATATAATCACATACACAATTCACAATTCACGAAGAAAAATCATTTCCCATTACCTAATTACTTTTTTGAGGATTACATAAGCCTCCTTATAGACTCCTAATTACTTTTGGCTGATAGCCAGGGCCACGATGTGTTAGATAGTTCAAGCATTCTTGTTTACATATACAAGTACATTTCAGAAAAATGTAGATAACACATTAAGGAATTTATAAAGAATTTTTAGTATAACAAAAAACATTTCCGACAAGGACATAATGTGGAAAAGTGAATTAGCAGGGACTTAAAAAGGTACTTGGTTTCTTTTATCTTTACTCCTCGAAGTATCGAACCATGATACATGGACAAAGGTTATGTATAAAATTCTATGCAGCTGTTACAAAGATCATACCTCAACATTTTTAATCTCCATGGTACCATCCACTAGCAATTCATGTGTCTCTTCATATGGATGGATAATGTCTTCTATTTTTAATTGAGAGAACAAGTTTTCTAGGCAAGGAGCATATGTCGTTAAAGATAACTTCATGTTGTTATTTTCATACTAATATTTTAAAACAAATTAAACATAAATCGTAGGTCGGTATTATATGCTCAACGGGAAAACTTGGGGCCAACGGACTTAGTAAAACGTGCTTACTAAATTCTACTACAAACATGAGCTTACTTGGTATCAACAGACTTGGGTATGATGGGCTTACAGCTAATGCAAACAATCCTGTAAAACCAATACAAAGTGACAGGGTATAAATTTACAATCCGAAATCATAATAATTCGTTAATCCTTAGATAGGTTATATCTATATCCAAATTAGGATTATTATTATCGAACTAAAATATTATTTTTATGCACAATAAAATCATAATAAAGTCATATATAATATTATAACATCCATATTAAAATAAGTATGTGCATCGCACATGTTATTTATACTACTATATTAAAACCAAACTCAAGATAAATCGTTCATGAGAATTATGGCCTCGATAGAAAAATGAGCTTATTAAAATCTAATACAAAGATGAGCTTACATGGTATAAACATGATAGCTTATTAAGATCTATTACAAACAATCATCTTAAAACTAATACAAAGTGATATATTATAAGTTTAGAATCTGTAATCATAATAATTTGATAATTCTTTAAATAATATATATCTATATCTAATATAGATTTATTAATTTTCAATTATTATTATGCACAATATATTCATATTAGATTCAGAACATTACAACTATAATATTAAAATAAGCTCGTGCATCGCATGCATTGTTCGATATTCTATACTACTATAAAGCCGAACTTAAGATAAATCGTTGGTCATTACAATGGGATTAACTACTCAGAATCAATGGATTTGATAAAAATGGGTTACTAAAATCTAATAAAACATATTTTTTTAAAAATCCAATTCAAAGTGATAGCTTAAATTCTAATATGGAAATATAATATTTTTTTAGTGCTTTATATAGTATATATTTTTATCCAATTTAGATATATTAATATCCAATTAAAATAATATTATTATTCGCACTAAAATCATATTAGAATCATTACATTATTTATATCACAATAATATAAACTCGTGCATCACATAAGTTGCTAGTTAGTACTATATTAAAGTCGCATTCAAGATAAATCATTGGTCGGTATTTTGGGCTAAACAACATTCGTGAAGTGAGCTTATTAAAATCCAATACAAACATATTTATTAAAAACCCGATCTATTTATCTATATATATTATATACTCCCACCTTTAATCTAAACTACTTTATTTCTTGATAATAGGCTAAAACATAATTGAACTCACTTCTTTGTAGTTGGGTAATTGAACTCAAAAAGTTTGCAGTCGACTAACTTGCATTTACATGATCACTGTCAACATATTTAAATGGACTAACCGAGTGCTGATATGGCTCTATGACATGTTAAAAAACAACCAGATGGCTTGCTAATTTGTCATAATTCGAGTAACAATATACATTGATGGGGATCGATAAACGGGGGAATGTTATACATATACATTATATATATATAACTAAGTATTAAAGAGGCTGAGTAAGATTATGGGATTAAGAGCTGAGATGGTGAGATGATAGGTATGAGTACATCAACACATGTACAAAAGCACCTTAACAATAAAGTCTTACATTATACCTAAATAATTGAAATCAATTAATCATAATACCCATAAATTGAAAAGGCCTTGAATTCAAAATGCGTATATGAACTCTAGAAATTAACTCATCGATTCATTATTTTTTTTGTTTCTTTTTGGTCTGATCCCTTCTCCATCTTTCAATTCCTTCCTTCGATTTTTTTTTCTTTGATCATACTTCTTGAGCAATTTGATCTGCTTTCCTTTTCATCTTCATCTGTAAATAGTATTAATATATAACTGTTTCTAATTCGGACAAAAATATTATAGTAAACATATATATGACCTTATTTCGTATCTCAGAGAAAATAAAGTTACTAATAATTTGATAATTGAATTCTTCTTTAATGTTATACAAGCGTGTAACCCGTGCGATGCAGAGATTAATTTTAATATTTTTTCCTATTATTAGTATAATCTTATTTTTATAAAAAATAAATAAATTATTTAATAATCCGTGCGCTGTCCGGATTAATTTTGACATTTTTCAAGGAAAATATGATATAATTGATTGATTTGATCTTGGTTAACACTATTCTAAAATTTTGTTAGCACTTTTCAAAATAATATAGACACATATAATTTATTAAAATAATTAATTTATATATCAAATTTAACTACAAACTGTATTAATCGCCCAAATTCTTATTAACCTTTTTTTATTAAAAGTAAAACACTTAATAAAATATACAAAATAGAATATTAGATTATTAAATAATTTATTAAATTAATTGAAATTGAACAATATGTTATTAATTAATAATATATATTTTGTACGATAAATTATCCTATAACCCGTGCGGTGCCCAGTAATTTTAATATTTCTTGTCATACTTTTGTAAATTACTTATTTTCATAAAAAGAAAATAAATTATAAAATATTTAGTGTAAATATGAAATTAATGATATAATTATTTTTTTATGTAAGTAGTATAGTACAGTTTGTAAAGAAGTAAGAGTTTAAGTAGTATAATATAGATATAACTACTACAAATGATAGAGTTTGTAGTTATGGTGGATACATAAATTAAATATTTTAATAAATTATATGTGTTTAATTTTTTTTGGAAGGTGGTAGAAAATATTTTAGGAAGGTGTTAAGCACCGAGCAAACCAATCATTATAATAGTATAGTATAGATGGTTTCTCCCTATAACATTTAAATAACTATATAATTTACATGATTAACAAATCATTATCATGTTTTACCTACATGCTTGTACTCAAAATATTAAACTATTATAACCATAATATTTTATATTGTATTTTATTTTTAAAAATTATACAATATTCAATAGAATATATTTATGAGCCTAATCATACTAGCTTTATTTCTTTTAACGCCAGAACCTCAAAATACTTTTAAAATGTTTGTTTGAGAAGCCACATAAATATAAAAGAAGATTATGAGATGGTTTTTGTAGGTATAATACATTAATTATTGTTTTTTTATCTATGATTGTCCATCTTCTATTCCCATAGAAAATTAAATAATTTTGATTATACTTGCATCATTTCAAAATCTAATATAATATTCTCCCAAACATATGACTTACTTTTAAAAATATATATATTATGAAATATATTTATTCAAATTATAATATTACTATTTTGGCATTTATCTCTAAAAAAATGAAGATGGTAAGAGGAATCTAGAAGGTCCCTTTAAATTCTAGCACTAGTATTTCTTAAAAACATCGGTAGAAGTTTAAATTCACATATCTTAGCTCTATTATGTTAGATGTATGTCTTAATAACCCACTAAAATGTTTCTACACACATATGTGTATTATTTGTACAAGTACCCCCCACAATCTTGTGTTATCCCTTATAAACTCTAAGCTTAGGTAATGATAAACTTGAGATAATTCTTTTAACTCTCATGTGATTATTCTCTTTGTAGGAAATTAATTAATGTTTTTATGGGTGTTGTATGAAATATATATTTAAATATATGTCTATGTGACCAACTTAAACTATATATGGATTCATTTTATGATATTAAGGATTTCAATTTTGTAATTGTAAATAAAATTTGACACTTTGTAGTGTTTCAAGATTTAAGGTCTGGGGGATCAGCACAATTAATTTACACTGAGAAATGCATTTAGAATATATTATAATTTCTTTGATTTTTTGTTTTTCTTTTAAAAATTAGTATTTTAATTATTTTAAAGCATCAACATGTTAACATGTTTAGTTTCTGAAATTTGAGTAGTTTTACTCTATTGTTTCGCCTACACCAAGAACAATATCAAGGGCAACACCAAGGCCAATACCCAACATTCATTCTGCAAGGACAGTCACAAAGCCAAGACCCGACCTGGGTCCCAACAAGAAGAAGATCAGCAACAAGTTCAAGGGCACACAGGTAAGAACATATTATTCATCTACTTTTTTAGATTCCTAAATTAGGGAGAATTCTTTATCTTCTCAAAGTGACTCAAGCACTACTAAAATTTTAGTAGATCATTAAACAAAACAAAGGAATAACCATATAAAGGTTGTTTGTACCAGCTGACTTATTGCATTATAGATGTCATGGAGACTCGTATATTTTTGGTGCCCACCTACACTATTGCTTCTACGTTCTGATGTCAATTGTGTCAACATATAGGAATTTGTTAAGAACTTTTGCCGAGGATTGGATCATCATTTCCACTATTATCTTTGTTGATTTATCTTCATCATCATCATCAATCATTACACAAAGAGTTATCTTCATCATCATCAATCATTACACAATAGACCTGCTACAATTCTTTCTTTTACGCTCCATCACCAAAAGTCTACTTCATCATGCATACAACCACGTGAAAAGATTAAATTTTTTTAGTGGTTTATAGAGTCGATAGACCTTGCTTCTTTTGTCATATGCCGTAAAGATACACTTCTTGACAATCTCATCTAATCTCATCTAGCTTTTTTCTTTTCTTGTCAGGAATATGTGCATATGCAATGCAACCAAAAATTCTTAGATTTCCAACCAAGCGCTTTGCCAATCGCCGACCTTGTGATACATTGCTCGGCTTGCTTTTTTGTGGGATACTTATACATGTTTGATATTTAATTATAGGTTTTGCTTCTGTTCTTTGTGTCTATTCATTGCAAAACTTCTCTCTTTGTAGTTATCATGTGAGAGACAGACAGCTAGACCCTCTCCTTTTCGATTTAAATTCCAATTATCCTCTTGCACTTGTCCTTTTGTAATGTACCATATAAAGTTCTCATTTTTGGTTTAAAAATCTAATAACCTAAGAGATTCTCATGCTTTTGGATTACTCATCTGATGAGCCTAGAGAACTGCTCCTGAATTCACATCTGATGAACCTTTGGAACTTCTCCTCTTCAATTCATCATGTGGGCCCGTGGAGCCATGTGCCCCAGTCGTCTGGATATGCTAATCAGGAGCTTATTCTCATTCATCCTCAAGACACCTGCAATAGTGATCCTCGCTCCTCCGACATTATTAAGCTTGTGCTCTGAATTATGCTGCTGGTTAAATAGGCTTGGGAGGTTAAAGGAATTTCCATAATGTTGTTCACAGAGGTCAAATGGTTCACGGCTACTGGCAACATCTGAAAATTCAGAATAGTTGCAACACTAATGGAATTGTTTTGATAATATTAATAATTTACACCCATAATGCACAGCAGGTCCAGGGTCCATCACCCATGATGGAAAGCAAACATTTGCAGTAATGATACAGTTGGAACTTAAACCGTGTACTTCTGAACTGCAGTTGAGTCTGGAGGCACACGGATGTGAGTATAAAGTTGAAGTTGACCCCAAACAAGTAGAGAAATAATGTATCATATCATAGAGCATCATGTTGCAAATGTGTACATAAGAAAAAATCTGTTACACTGGTGAAGATGCACAGTCTTCCTTCTTCAAATTCTTGGGACAGATGATGCTTAATCCGTTGTACTAGTACACTCATTCCCTAAAATTTAAGTTACAAAAATTAGGAGAATGAATAACTAATCTATTGCAGTTTCTCTTATGTCCTCTTAAAGCCTTACCAGGTATGACTGGAACAGTTATAACCTAATCAAGGAACAATACTTTAACAAAAATAAAAAATATTTTAAAAACCCATGTTTAATTAAATCCTCCTGAATGATGTAATTAATAAACTTGACAATCAAGCAACAATACTTTTATTAAAACAAAAAATATTAAAAAAATATATAAACTTTGCACATATTATTCCTTCATAAATGAAAAGGATATAAGATGAAAAGGATATAAGATGAGAACAATTTGAAGTGGTCCAAACAATACCTCAACCCTTAATTTTCTCCGGATGACACTTACCTTTGGTGTTGGTGTCTCTTAACATATTAACCACCACAACCATGAACATTTGGCAAACCAAGTCATTGCAAGAACATACAAGAACTAATATGCCAATATATGGAATTTGTGAAATAAAGGATGTAATGAGATTAAATATTTCTTTATTACACAAGAGAATTTATTTGAATTTTAATTGGAAAGGCAAAACGTGATAGGATCCACACCCAAAGCACTTCCATCAACTGAAAAAGGTGAAAGAGAGGTAGATAACTGAGAGGGTTAGAGAAACCATATGGTTTGTTGCACCACTAAGTACAAAATGAAAGAAACAAAGTTGAGAGACATCAAAATGAAGTATAATATCATTTAGCCAAGAACTATTTGAAAATTGGAAAATCGGTGAGGGCAATTCTTCAAGAATTTCAAAGTTTATGATGTCGAATTTATTAGATCCCATCTTTCCCTTGATTAAGTCATTTAACATGTGGATCAACTTATATATTACGTCATTTTAACAAACCCCTCATATTTAGATGAGCTATCACTATAAGAAAAACAGGTAAATACGACCGGCCAAAAGTCCTCGCATTTACCTAAATATGTCAGGACATGGTCGTATCTTTTAGTTTCTGGATCGGTCATGATACGGGAGGAATATTTAGCAAGTCAGTCATTTTTAAAGTAAATTGGACCAGCTAATTTTGACCATTTAAAAAAAAACAGCTTAAATTCAACCGGCCAAATTTGACCAAGGTAGTCGAATTTGACTTTTCACCAAAAAATTGAAAATCCCGCCCAAACTATTAAATATTTTGAATAAATTTAAAATGTCTGCCTAAAATTAAATTGACCGTGTATGGTCAAAGATGCGAATCTAAATTCCACCACCTTCGGTTGAATTAACAAACACCAGTTTTAAGAGACAAATCTCTCGCTGGAAATTGGAAAATTTCCTGATTCCGGTGAGTTTACCCAGGTCCAGTCATATTCCAGCAGCTTTAATTTCTCCAAAAAAGCTCAGTTTTCAGTCCAATTTTTCAATTTAATACACTCAAAATTGACCCAACAATCTCATATTCATATCCAAACTTACAAATAACTAGCATTTAACCGATTCCGGCCAAAATCAATTGAACGTCTGTAAAGAAAAAAACAACATTAACAAAAAATTCACCAAACTAAAAAAACCTGAATATAAACAATTTCCCGACCACATACCAAGCATGTAAATCGAGCAACACAGTCAATCATAAATCATGAAAAAATTATCTACACGCTCATGTTCAATGATCTATCGATTCGTAACTTCAAAACACATCAATAAACAACCTAAAGTAAAAAGTCTAATTCGAATTAAAATCAAGAAAATGGAAATTTTTTAAAAATTATCTACCTAGCTCTCTACCGAATTATTACCTTCAGGAGGGAGAGTAAGATGGTGGGAGGGACACAAATAGAAATAGAGGGGGAGAGAGGAAAAGAGAAGGGGTGGGTTACGGGACTGAAAGGAGGGCTTCGGGTTAAAAATTTTATTTTATCATTTTTTTGTTTTTTTTACTTATAATTTAGTTTTATTAAATGTAAATTCAACCATTGGATGAGTGTTTTAGGGGTTAAATTTGGTGTGTTAGATCTAATGCAAGGGGACTACTGAAGTGGCACTAAATTCAACTGTAACCGTTCGAATTTAGGAGTGTCGATTAATATTTTTCTTATGCTTTCTTATAATTTCTAGAAAATTAAAATTGTAATTAATTAACTTTTTTCTTACAAATATTATAATATTAAAAATATAATAAATTATATTAACAACTTGTTATTTTAATAAAAAATTTAAAATCATGAAGTTGGTCAATTTGAGCATAAATTCCACGAAAAAGATTGTGTCGTGAAATATTTAGTTAAGTTAATGATACCTTATTTGTTAAAATAATCGAGGTCTAATGATTAAAAATTGTTAAAATTTGCATATAACATTTTCTCGTAACCATTTTAACATCCATGTGGTTGGATGGTCTAATATTATTCTAAATAGTAGGAACACTCTATGGTAAGAATCTCAACCCCTAAATTCGAATTTGTAAAATAATTCGAATAATCACATCCGTAATAGATTACTCAAAATAAATGAGATATAAATTAAAAACTAAAACCCTAATCGATACCCTAAAATTTAAATTTATGACCCCATGTAATCATACTACCTACTCTAATGTAGAGATTCAAAAACAAGTTAATTATTAGCTCACTAATATTTTGTCAAAAAATATAGTGAATGTAGTCCGTCGACTTGGAACGCGATAATTCTTTCATAATTTTTTAAACTTTTTTTTATAAATATATATTTAAATTTCACGGAAGTATCATAAAATTTTAAAAAAAGTTCTTTCATCACATATATTGTTATACCATATAAACTTGTAGTTGGGATGAATGTTATTATTGTGTGTATACATATTTTTTAAAATATGCACTAACATTTAAATAGTTTAAATAAATTATTAAAAATTCTGAATATACTAAATACAATTGAGTGTGGCCAAATTAGATACATACAAACGGATTGGTGTAGAAATATAAATTTCAAAATAGAGGGGAATTTCCACCAACTTTTGCCCCAAAAGTTTTAAAAGTTATAGGAAATTTCATGCCATTTCCAAATAATAAATTTGACCAAAATTGATTGAATTTAGGAGAGCCAAAAAATTCAATGCGGAAAATTTCATCCAATTTTTTTAAAGAATCTCTCCTTGCTAACTAATGGTAGTACATATGAAGATTATAAATGTATGTTGTCTTAAAACAAGCTAAGATACACTTTAATTTGCTTTTTTATGAAAATAGAATAGTCTTCGAGTTCATAATTTTGCATTTCTATATGTGATTAAATCATGTACTTATTCAATTACATATTAACTTAGGTGCGAATATTCTTGTAAATTCCATGTAGACCTAGCCGCATAAATATGACAATCTTCTAAGTTTTGTATTCATAGAAAATGATCAAATTATTTCATTGCAGTTGCAAGTTTTATGTATATGTTTTGTGTGAGTAAGTTGTATGGAATTACATAAAAAAACTCTTTCCCGTAATCTCCAACAATTTATTATACATTTAAATTCTTAGAAAGTGGTATTATAGATTTTGTGATTTATAGATGACTTTCACAAAAATATTTTGCGATCAAAATTTTCTGGTATGACGGGAAATAATTGTAATCAATTGAGTATTCAAACAAAGGTAGGGTCTTTCTAGTGTGTGTCAATGTAACAAATACATTTACATGATCAGATAATTTTTATGAACGAGAGCCATTATTATTAATGAGATTAGAGCTAATAAAAAATTTAAGTTGCTAATGTGCGTCGGCATGGAGACAAACAAGAAAATCGATTTCGGTATTGTAAGAATCTCAAGATTTTTGAAAGATTATGGAATATGGATTCAAAGAACCATACATGTTATCTTACCGTAATAACTAAGACTTTGAAGGGAAATCCACTAAAGTTAAGAAGACTCTCTTTTTTATTAATCAAGTGGTGAATTGAGTAATTTTCTAAAGGATTTCTATGATATAGAAACATTAAAGCTAACATGAGAAACTGTAAGTAAGTCCTAGAAAGCTCAACAAAACCAATAATGAGAATATACTAGTTTTGTGTTCGTTTAATCATAAATATGAATATCTGATTAATATTTTATTAATGTGTAATATTAAAGTAGGTTAGTAAAATAGGAAATAAGTATATAAGTACATCTAAGTAAACATGTATATATATAGAAAGTACAACTAATTTATACAAAATTTAAATATGTTAATAATTAAATAAGAAATAAGTATACAAATGCGTATAAATAAACATGCAATGCTTAGAAGTACAACAATGACCCGCCATTTAATTGAACCAACACACTACTTTCATATTCATTATTAAATAATTAAGTATCTGTCATGAGTTGCATAGATGATAAAAAGGGTGTATATAGTAAATATGATGTCGTTATTTTCCTAGAATGAAAACTAATATGAACCCATTATATTTTCCCTTATTGCATGAAACTCTAAACCATTTTACAAAAGTTCAATAATTACTATATAAGTATTCTTTAAATAATCATTTACTTTTGGGTAAATAAATTAGAAAAATTATTTTGGTTAGATTTGAAAAAATATAGTCCTAAAACTGTAAATTTATTAGTTGGATTACATTTAATCAACAACTAATTTGAAAGAGATAAGACCACATATAGACTATATATAACATTAATGCGTTATCCTAATTACCTATATTTGCTAACTTATTTAATTTATTTTGTGTGTTCTTTATATGTATATCTTTTGTTCCTCTTTATACATATATATGCATTTTTATTTATATATATATATAAATTTATAGGTAGGAGTGTGATATATAGAGAGAATGAATGTGGCTGTCTTAATTTGTTTGAATTGTGTTGTTCATATGATTTTTTTATGTGTACGGTGTATTCATGTTTATACATATATATGTATAAGTATGATGGAGAAGGAGAGAATAAACGTGGCTCTCTATAGTAAACTAATAACCGAATGTGTTTTTCATCTATATTTTATAAATTTTTTATGAACTTGGTAAGAGTTAAATCTCACTGTTATATGTTCTTCAAAGGCTTGAGTTTTTTGAGCTTCATTAGTTGTTATTGTTCATTTTTTATGATTTAATATGAATAAAATATGTAAATTATAAAATTAGTAAGTTGTATTATTATTTTGTGTCATGTACATCAAGTTTCAATTATGTATACCTATGTTTGCGTAAGAGCTAGAGGGAGGTTTATTTGCGTCTTTATTTGATATGGGTTTAATGTTGTTAGTTCTCTATGAGTTGTATTTACGAATACTAATTAAGATTTCTAAGTTTAATCGTATGATATGAAATGAGAGTATGTAGAATTTTATCAATGCTTTTGATCTTGTTTTATTAGTTTTTCATTATTTTGATGATTTATCTGACTTGGAAATTATGTTTTTTTTGTTATATTTAGTATCTTGCATGAATGATATCTAATTACTTGGAAATATTTTCTAATTACTTTGTAGTATGCAGGGAAAATGCTAATCAGAGACATGGGACGTGGTCGTGGACTTAGTCGAAGAACTTGTGCTATTTTACGAACACCTAGTCTACCTTCTCCACGCAATCAGAACACCCGTAAGATTACCAAAAACACTTGTAAGACCAATATAGAGACCCGGACATGGAAATGACCTAGATCACATTCCGATGCAAGTTTAGGGAAAAGAAACCAAGAACACCATGCCGCATCAAATTCCAAGTGGGACAGTAATTATTTATATATGTTTATCGTATAAATCTCATTCAACTTCAAAATGTATGTGAAAAATATGAATAAGATTAGCTCATAGATTATGAAGCTTTTGTGCTTATGACTGACTACATTAAAATTAATTTTATAGTATACACAATGATACAACAGTGAAGATATTGAATGCGACTATTCGTTCGTTGGGCATACACGTGTATTGCCATTCTCGCACAAAATTCGAAATGGGCTGAAGAAGTTACAAAGAAGTTTGTTGTATGTTATTTTTATTTTTATAATTATGTACATTACACACACCTAAGTTCTTTCTATTAATTAAGGCATTTGAAGATGCAAAAACCCGGAAAGGCTAAAGAGTGTTTAGAATTATATGTCAAAAAGAGTATTAAAAAATTGGTCAATCAGTTCTCCCTCTCTCTCGATGAGAGTCGGCCGCCCCATCTTCCTTTAACCCTAATCATCACACCTCCTTCTTCACCCTTCTACCCATATTCATCACTATCTTCATCATCTCTCTTCATCCATACAACATTTTTATCATTTGTTTTTAACTTCCTTTCAATAAATATTGGATTCTGTTCAAAAATTCGCTTCTTTTTCGTTTCGTTTAATTGAGTTATTATTTATAGATGGTGTCCGGCTGGTAGATAATTGGGGTGCTTTTGATACGGTAATGAAAAGCGCATGTACTCACCTCTCACAAAATATTTTTGTTCATAACACGAGGGCCCTCTCAGTTTTTGCAATTGAGTCCTCTGAACATTGTACGATCCATGGAATTAATGTGAGGGCAATTGTGAAACTACTATTTTCGGTGGAGATGTAGGATGGATCACTCGAGAAACCATTATCTTTATTTTTAATTTTCATAATATTTGTATTCAGTCAGTTAAGCAATCCGGAAACAAAGAGGCTAATTATTTAGTTCGTCTATTTGTTTTTCAACCTGGTTGCATGATGAATTGGGGGTTTGTACCGATTGAATTTTTTTCATGTTATTAATGAAATCTGCTATAAATTTGGAAAAAAATAAATAAATAAATTGGTCAATCAAGAAAAGGGGTGGTTCGAAGAAAGTGTAGAGTTTTCCAAGAATGCTATAGACATAGGCATTTTCATCATTATTTCACAATGACAGAAGAATTATAAGCTAATTAAGGATTATATGATTTTTATACTCTCGTGTGAAAGGATTTTCGCATGGCCTACAACCTTAATTACCTATTATATTATAATTGAAAATGCGATCAAGAGATTCTCAAATTCATTTATATTTTTTTATCCTTATATAATATTAATAATTTTATTTTTCTAATCTTTTTTTACCAAATTAGATGTTATTGGTGCACTACTTATCATTTTTTTTTCTCATTTTCTTTTCATTAAAAGTATTTCTTTGTGATTATATATTGTTTTTGTTTACATTTGAATTTAATTGTGGATTAGCAATTTATTTTATATATTAAATTTTGGGTTCTTTGGAGTTTATTTTTGTTTTGGATGATTGTTGGCCAACTAAATTTATTTTAAATTTATCTCCACACGTGCTAGGCTTTTAAACACATACAAAACAATACTTATAAGTAAAGTAAAATTAGTTTGAAATTATTATACAGTTGATATATTACATATTATATAGACTTTGCTTGATAGGAATGTTGGATAGATATTATTTAAAACTTTTGTCTATATAAAGTAATTGTTACTTATTTCAATTTTAAAAATTTAATTTATAGTTAATAATCAATAAAAAGATGTTATGGCTATATAATTTATATAAAAGTAAATGAAATAAACTCTTCTTTGTTGTAGTTTTGAGTAATGTATACAAGAGATAACTAATATTATCAATTTAAGATATGTGCATATAGATCCTCACAAATTTAACAATATTTGATTAATAATAATTAACATGATACTAATTTATCTATTATTTCCAAACCGGTTACTACGATTACATTGCTTGAATTTAAAAGATAATAGATAATAAAAAAATTAGTACAACAAGGACAGTGACAAAGACGATGACTACGACCTCCTTGGACAATCAGATGACACCCTCATTCGAATCAGATGACCTAATCGGTGAACTTTTTTTGAAATCCGACTTCACTGTATTTTTCTCCATATGTGCCATGTTTTGACGTGATTTAACAAAAAAATTATGTTAGTTTTTAGTTTTCATTATAAGGAGGTTTGTATTAGAGTAGCCCCCTATATATATATAATATTGATGAGTACCATCACTTTACTCAATTTTCTTACTTTTTTTCTTCAAAATTACACTATTTCTTAATACCACACCATTTGTATATATTTCAAAGGGACCGAGAGAGTAATGAAATTAAACCTAGAGGGGGGGGTGAATAGGTGATTATGGCTAACTAGGATTACTTTTAAATTTTACCCGATAATAGCTTACTGAGATTTTATCAACTGAACTATAATCTGACAATGATAGTAAGCTGAGATGACTAAATGCAATGCAGAAAATAATGTGCAGGAAAGTAAATAGAACACACAAGAATTTTAGCCAGGTTCGACCCCTAAGCCCCTATGGTCTACGTCCTGGTCCCTTACCAACTTGGTAAGAGAATATATTATTGATCAATGAAGGTTACAACTACAAGATACAACAATATATCTCCCTTTATCCCAGCTGCTGATAATGGCTTGCTGAAACCCTGTTTAAGAACCTGCTCTCTAAGTACAATACTACCCCGTAGTACAAACTCCTCTAGCAAGTACCACTAAACCCTTGTTTCCCTAGCCAACTTATCCAGCAACTAATCAATACAATTTGAACAATACAAATCAGTGATAAAGTTTACAACTCAAACTATAAACTCTCTTCAATAAAATACGCGTATATATTTAGAGCTCGAGAGTATTTTAGAAACATAAAGATCAGGAGTTGTATGTGTTCTTGCTTGCCAAAAGTCAGTCATAAAACTGCAAGAAACCACATATATAACCACACATTAACGTTTGAAACATTCTCAACAACTTACAACGGCTAGAATCCAATTCTACCGTTTAAGATCGTTGGGATGGTTTCCAACGTTCATGTGAACGTTAGATAGAAGAGAAAGAAAGATGGTCAACATACAGAAAATATATCTTCTATTTTGTAGAGTATAAAACATTTTAATCAGTAGATAGAAGATAGAGTTTGAAAGAAAAACAAACTCCTATTCTTTAGGAAATCAATTTGAATGATTAAAAACGATTTATAATTGAGCTCTATATATATAATGCACGTATATTTATTAGAGAAGTCCTTACAACTGATATATATGAAGATCCTATAAAATCTCCATGAAATTCGACTTCCTTGTTGAATCTGGACTGTGCATCTTGGCTTGCTGTTATTCTGACAATCGTGATCATAGCTTGCTGAAATAGATTACTGTCTTATGATAGCTTGCTGTCATGATACTTGAACAGCAATGACATTAAGCTGTTATATCCTGCAAACATTCTCAAATAACAACATGATGGCTTGCTGTGTTGTGATCATCAAAACTAAGGATTTACAATCTCCCCCTTTTTGATGATTACACACATTTAGGAGAATTATAAAAACTCCCCCTAAATCTATGCATATCTCAAAATTGTATAACCTGTTACTGCAATTAAAATATAAATGATACACATACATATCCAAAATAACCAACATAGCAGCATTATATCATTACATCAATTCTTAAAAACTAAAAGACAATTAAGTCTTAAATAACAGCCAACATAAACCAAGTAGCATCATAAACCAAGTAGCAAACCACAGATTAAACATAAGCCAACAGATAGTCTTAATAATCAGGCATAAACATAAACATAAGTCTCCTAAATTACTCCCCCTTAAAGCATAAAAAAGATTCAGGTTGAGGGCTGATCAGAATTATAAGATAAAGCATCAAAACACACAAACAAGTAACAACAATAAACAGATAATGACATATCATAATTAAAAAATTAAATTAAACACCAAATTGCCATTTTAATAACTCATCATAGTAAGCTAACATTAAAAATGATAGTAAGCCAACATTACCAAATTTCCAAAGATAGCTTGCCATTATACACTGCACATGCCAAGTTCCCTTCGAATGGTAGAAAATCTTGCTTCGCCAAGGGGTTTTGTAAAGATATCTGCCAATTGATATTCAGTAGGTACAAAAACTAATTCAATCTTACCTTTGGCAGCATTATCTCTCAAGAAATGATGACGAACATCAATATGCTTTGTTCTTGAGTGATTAACTGGATTATTTGATATGTTGATGGTGCTAGTGTTATCACAATAGATTGGAACTTTGCCACACTTGATTCCAAAATCTTGTAGAGTCTGAATCATCCACAAAATTTGAGAGCAACAGCTACCAGCTGCCAAATACTCACCTTCTGCTGTGGATAATGCAACTGAAGTTTGTTTCTTACTTTGCCAAGATACGAGACTTTGTCCTAAATATGTACAAACACCACTTGTACTCTTTCTATCAGTTTGACAACCTGCATAGTCAGCATCACTATACCTCATAAGATCAAATATGCTTGTAATAGGATAAAATAAACCAAGATTAATAGTCCCACTTAAATATCGAAATATTCTTTTAACTGCATTTAAGTGTGATTCCTTAGGTTTAGCTTGAAAACGAGCACAAACACATACACTATACATAATATATGGCCGAGAAGCAGTAAGATATAAAAGACTACCAATCATACCTCTATACTTCTTGATATCAATATCTTTACCTTTTTCATCCGATGTCAGCTTGCTATTTTGATTCATTGGAGTAGATTTCGGCTTGACATTGTCAAAACCAAATCTGGTCAGCAAATTCTTGACATATTTTGATTGATGCACATAAATTCCATCTTTAGATTGTTTAATTTGGAGCCCCAAGAAATAATTGAGCTCACCCATCATGCTCATGTCAAATTCACTGCTCATACACTTAGAAAACCACTCACACATAGAATCATTAGTGGATCCAAATATTATATCATCTACATATATCTGGACAATCAAAATATCATTACCATTTTGCTTAGTAAATAAAGTAGGATCAATTTTACCTCGAATGAAGCCATTTTTGATCAAAAACTTAATAAGCCTCTTGTACCAAGCCCTTGGTGCTTGCTTTAAGCCATATAATGCCTTCTTGAGCTTGTAAACATAGTCCAGATGTTGTTCATGATCAAAACCAGGGGGTTGCTTGACATAAACTTCCTCTTCCAGAAATCCATTTAGAAAAGCACTTTTGACGTCCATTTGATGTAGCTTGATCTTCTTGTAACATGCATAAGCAAGAAGCATCCTAATTGATTCCAATCTAGCTACTGGAGCATAAGTTTGATCAAAGTCAATGCCTTCTTATTGGTTGTACCCTTGTGCTACGAGCCTTGCTTTATTTCGAGTAACAGTACCAAATTCATCCACTTTATTCTTGAAAATCCATTTTGTACCAATGATTAAAGCATCCTTTGGTGGCTTGACCAGTTCCCAAACATCACATCGTTCGAATTGATTGAGTTCTTCTTGCATAGCCGTGATCCAATTTTCATCTTCAAGTGCTTCTTTGACATTCTTGGGTTCCTCTTGAGCTAAAAATGCAGCATAAGCACAAAAATTTGCAGTGCCTTTTCTTGTCTTGAGACCATCAGAAATATCACCAATAACCTGTTCTGGAGGGTGATTCTTCACTGTCCGTGTAGCTTTTGGCAATGAATGCTTTGCAATATCTTCATGTGAAGTCTTCCTTATCTTAGATGGAGGAGCTAAGTCTTCACCATCATAGATTGACATTTTATCCTTTGCTCTATTTCCTCTAGGACCATCAAGAGTCATCTTTGCCATCTTTACAATTGCATCATCAACTGGAGTAGAAGGTTCTGCTTGCTGATTTCCTGAGGCAGTTTCAATTTCAGCTTGCTGTTTTCCAAAATCAGTCTCTGTTTCAGCTTGCTGTTTTGGAGTAGCCTTCTCTGTTTCAGCTTGATGTTGTCCAGCTTCACCTGCATCATCTTCCTCATCTCTTGGAAGATCATTGTTAGGTTCTTGAAAAGTAACATCTATAGATTCCTCAACAATATGCTTAGACAAATTATAAACTCTATAGGTTTTACTATTCATAGAATAACCAAGAAAAATAGCTTCATAAGATTTAGCATCAAATTTACCATCATTACTAATTGTCTTGAGCACAAAACACTTTGAGCCAAAGATTCTGAAGTAACTGATGTTAGGTCTCTTTTTCTTGAACAATTCATATGGAGTCTTGTCCAAAATAGGTCTTATCAATACTCTATTCAGAATATAGCATGCTGTGTTGACTGCTTCTGCCCAAAAACTTCTAGGTAACTTGCTTTCTTGCAACAAAGTCCTTGTTGTCTCTTGCAGTAACCTATTCTTGCGGTCCACCACACCATTTTGTTGTGGTGTCCTTGGAGCCGAGAATTCATGTGATATTCCTCTTTCTTCACAGTAAGTAATAAAGTCTTTTTGGAATTCACCACATCGATCACTCCTTATTCCTACAAGCTTTGTATTGAGCTTATTCTCAAGTAATTTAATTAGTTTCTCAAACTCATTAAAAGCAGCATCTTTAGTTCTAAGAAACAATACCCATGTAAAACGAGACTAATCATCAACAATTACAAAACCATATTGCTTACCTCCTATACTTTTATAAGCTTCTGGACCAAATAAGTCTAAATGTAAAAGTTCTAAGGGTTTAGAAGTAGATACCATTTTCTTTGCTTTGTGAGTACTTCTAATTTGCTTGCCTAATTGGCATGCCGAACACACCTCAGTCTTGACATACTTGATTTTGGGTAAACCTCTGACTAGCTTCTTCTTTGAAAGCTTGTTAAGTAAGTCCATGTGAGCATGACCCAATCTTCTATGCCAAACATAAGGATCAGTGTCTATTGCAGCAAGACAGCAAGCTATTTTCTGCAACTCAAAGTCCAAAATATATATATTTCCTTCCCTTCTAGCAACTAGGGGGACTTTGTTAGTACCAATAGTAATAACACACTTATCAATACCAAAGTTAACAGTATGACCATCATCATATAACTGACTTATGCTAAGCAGATTATATTTAAGGCCTTTAACATATTGAACTTTATCAATTGAAATGTGTTTATTACCTATTTTACCTTTTCCAAGAATTTGAAGAGTTTTGCTATCACCAATAGTCACTCTTCCACCCTTTTTCATCTGAAGACTCAAGAATTGTGCTTTGTCTCCATTCATATGTCTAATACATCCGCTATCTAAAATCCATTGAGTTGATTTGACTCGAGCGGCAAGACACATCTACAAAACAAATAAAACAACTCAACCTTTTGGTACCCAAAGTTTGTTGGGTCCGACATGGTTAGCAGATAAAACATATAAAACATGTAAATCAGATTTCTTTATCCATTTTTGGATAAATCTAGGTGATTTAACTCTGCCAGCCTGATGATGGCAAGCTGTCTTTGTTCTGCCATTCTGATCATAGTAAGCTATTTTCTGTTTGTTTCCTCCATGGTATGATTTTTGTCCATTCTGAACTTTGCAATGCTTTTCAAGATGCCCTTTCTTTCCACATCTGTTGCATATCTTCCAAGGCATAGCATAATCATAGGGAATGCCATGTTTTCCTTCATATCTTAGAGCTTTGTCCTTCTTGTTTGCATTCATTCCAATTCCTTCTCTGACCAATGGAATATTTGTGTTGTTCATCATAGATTTGAGACTTTCTTCTCCTTGAACAAACGATCCCATGCCCTTTTTCAGATCCTCAACTTCCTTTGTGAGCAGATCAATCTTTTTTCTTGCTGACTTATGATTTCAGCTTGCTGAGATGGTTCTTCTGCTTGATTTGAAGGTGTTGCATCTATTGATTCTCTGAGTTTGAACAGCTCCAAACATTCATCCCTTGCTTCAATCTCCTTCTTTAACTCTGTGATCTCCATTAATTGAGTCTTGTTTCTTTTGAGGAGAATTTTGTTGAAGTTTTCCACATGACTAACTTTAGCTTGAAGATCCTTGATTTCAGCCTCTTTGTCAGCTTGTGTAGGTACCTTCTTGTCAATCCAAGTATCTACTTTGCTCATCAAATCTTGAACCATAGTCTTGAGATAATTATTCTTCTCTTTTAGCTTGCTATTTTCAGCTTTAAGAGAATAATATTCACCCATAGATACATTCTTACATTCCTGCATGGTTAGTGGTTCCAAAACAATATTTTCAGAAGATAAATTATATTTACAAGAGTTTACCTCACTCTGATCTTCTTCTGAATCACTTTCTAGGTATCCACTTTCTGAATTTCCTCGAACAGAATCATTATCAAGTCCAACTAGGGGAAGATTGACCATGTCTCCACTTGAATCATCACTGGAAACCGAGTTATCATCACTCCAAGTCATTAGAGCTTTAGCTTTCTTCTTATCCTTGAAGACAGTTTGCTGTTTTGACTTCAATTTGTAGCAGTCCCGCTTATAATGGCCTGGCTTTCCACATTCAAAGCATGTCTGATCTTTAGAATCCTTGTTGGGCTTCTTGTTGTTGGAAAATCTGCCTTTATCTCTTTTCAGCTTGTTCTTCTTCTCGATCATCTTTCTGATCTTTCTGGATATTAAAGCTAGTTCTTTGTCTGACTCATCTTCAGATTCCAGTAAGCTATCATTAGTGTGAAGAGCTAATTGCTTCATTTGAGCAACTGGAGCTTGCATAGAACTTGATTGGCTTTCCTTGATTTTGCTTTCAAATTGTTCCAATTCTGCAAAAACAGCCAATTGATCCATAGTATCTATAGTTGGAGAGGATTCTAGAGCTGTTACCTTTGGTTCATAGATAAATGGCATATCACTAAGTATCTTCATGTTGATTTCCTCTTGTGGGATATGTTTGCCAAGCTGCTTTAAGGCATTCAGATTTATCTGGAATCTAGCTTGACTTTCTCGAATAGTTTCTCCGTCTTGAAGCTTGAAATTTCCAAACTCATTCATTATTTTACTCAATTTCACCTTTCTTAAACTCTTGGATCCTTCATGATACAATTCCAGAGTATCCCATATCTCTTTAGCTGATTTGCATGAAGAGACTTTATCACATTCACTAGGACATAACCCATTCATGAGAGAATTCCTAGCCTTTCCATTGAAGCTGTATTTGATTAGTTCAGCCTCTGTGAGATCATCAACGTCTCTCACTTTGCCTTCTTTGTCCTTGAACTCAAAAGGACCCTTCTGAACAACTCTCAAAGCTAGTGGTTCCCTGGATAGATACACTTCCATGCGACCTTTCCACCAGTTATAGTTTTCTGTACCAAGCAAGAGAGATGCTCGGTAATCTGAGGTTCCTTCGGGATATTTGTCAGCCATTTCGATCGAATACTATTCCTGTTACAGAAAGATTAGTATACCAAAGCTCTGATACCAACTGAAATTACACCTAGAGGGGGGGGGTGAATAGGTGATTATGGCTAACTAGGATTACTTTTAAATTTTACCCGATAATAGCTTACTGAGATTTTATCAACTGAACTATAATCTGACAATGATAGTAAGCTGAGATGACTAAATGCAATGCAGAAAATAATGTGCAGGAAAGTAAATAGAACACACAAGAATTTTAGCCAGGTTCGACCCCTAAGCCCCTATGGTCTACGTCCTGGTCCCTTACCAACTTGATAAGAGAATATATTATTGATCAATGAAGGTTACAACTACAAGATACAACAATATATCTCCCTTTATCCCAGCTGCTGATAATGGCTTGCTGAAACTCTGTTTAAGAACCTGCTCTCTAAGTACTATACTACCCCGTAGTACAAACTCCTCTAGCAAGTACCACTAAACCCTTGTTTCCCTAGCCAACTTATCCAGCAACTAATCAATACAATTTGAACAATACAAATCAGTGATAAAGTTTACAACTCAAACTATAAACTCTCTTCAATAAAATACGCGTATATATTTAGAGCTCGA
This sequence comes from Apium graveolens, assembly GCF_009905375.1. NCBI lineage: Eukaryota > Viridiplantae > Streptophyta > Magnoliopsida > Apiales > Apiaceae > Apium > Apium graveolens. The sequence goes on along the minus strand of NC_133650.1, from coordinate 204,939,706 downwards.
GAGTATTTTAGAAACAATAAAGATCAGGAGTTGTATGTGTTCTTGCTTGCCAAAAGTCAGTCGTAAAACTACAAGAAACCACATATATAACCACACATTAACGTTTGAAACATTCTCAACAACTTACAACGGCTAGAATCCAATTCTACCGTTTAAGATCGTTGGGATGGTTTCCAACGTTCATGTGTACGTTAGATAGAAGAGAAAGAAAGATGTTCAACGTACAGAAAATATCTCTTCTATTTTATAGAGTATAAAACGTTTTAATCAGTAGATAGAAGATAGAGTTTGAAAGAAAAACAAACTCCTATTCTTTAGGAAATCAATGATTAAAAATGATTTATAATTGAGCTCTATATATATAATGCACGTATATTTATTAGAGAAGTCCTTACAACTGATATATATGAAGATCCTATAAAATCTCCATGAAATTCGACTTTCTTGTTGAATCTGGACTGTGCATCTTGGCTTGCTGTTATTCTGACAATCGTGATCATAGCTTGCTGAAATAGATTACTGTCTTATGATAGCTTGCTGTCATGATACTTAAACAGCAATGACATTAAGCTGTTATATCCTGCAAACATTCTCAAATAACAACATGATGGCTTGCTGTGTTGTGATCATCAAAACTAAGGATTTACAAGTAATATTTAAAAGTTCTACATGAATCATTCAAATTTGAACTTTTAAAACTAATTTACTTATTTTTTATGAAATATGTATTTCTAAATTAATTAAGTTAAACAATTTATAGGAGTAAAGAATTGGTACTAAATACAACAATTTTTTTTCAACCACATTATGTAATTTATAAAAAAACATCTTAGTGCAAATATATTATATTATATAATTTCAAATAATATATTATTGTTTTTCCAAAAAATAAAATGGTGTAATACAAAAATGATCAAAATAGACTATTTATGACCATTTTCAACAATATTTCTTATGAAGTTGGTCGCTTACATTGTGATCAGATATAATTGATGAAAATATTTCTTTGTTTGTCTATAAACATGAAAAAGACCAACAAACCAAAGTTAACACGGACCACCATGACATCCTAGTCAACCGTGACATGTGGCATATACATGCTAAGTAGGAAAAACCGGGACCAAGCAAAGGTGAATTGTAGATTTAAAAGTAACCAAAAACTTGGCCGGTTATCAAACTTTATTAAACATTCACGTTGCTGCCATGTAAATGGGTGGGACCAATACTCAAGAAAATGAAAAAGTTATTTATTACCTTTTTGATCCGTAATGACCATTAACATAGATCGAAAAGTCATTTCCGACTCAGACTCATCCAATCTGACATATTTGGTGGTAAGTTAATATAGGTGAAATTAATACAAACAGGTATTTAGAAAGTACACAAGTGAGATATAGACATCATAAGTTATATTCTAATTAATGATTATATGATTTCTAAGTTCTCCTCTAAAATGATTTTTCCATGGCCTCCAACCTTAATTACCTTTTATATTATAATCACAAAATATGCTCAAAAGATTATAAAATTCATTTATATTATTTTTGGCCCTTTTTTATTAAAAGCATTTATTTATGACCTATTGCTTCTCTTTTTCTATTAATTACAAGTATTATTAGTGACTACATATTGTTATATCACTAATATATATCTATTGACATCCATACGGTTGGATCGTTGAAAAATATTTTTAAAATAATCGAAACACTAATTCAAGATTCAACACTAGTTAGCTGTACTAGTCAAACTGATGTTTGACTAGTAAAATGTCAAACCAAATAAAATTATTTTGATATGAAATTTTGGGTACATCATTAATATATATATATCTATTGACATCCATATGGTTGGATTATTGAAAAATATTTTTAAAATAATCATAACAGTAATTCAGGATTCAACACTAGTTAGCTCTACTAGTCGAACTGATGCTTGACTGTTAAAATGGCAAACCAAATAAAATTATTTTGATATAAAATTTTGGTTATATCACTAATATATTTATCTATTGACATCTATACGGTTGGATTATTGAAAAATATTTTTAAAATAATCGTAACACTAATTCAGGATTCAACACTAGTTAGTTGTACTAGTCAAACTGATGCTTGACTTTAAAATGTCAAACCAAATAAAATTATTTTGATATGAAATTTTGGGTACATCACTAATATATATATCTATTGACATCCATACGGTTGGATTATTGAAAAATATTTTTAAAATAATCGTAACACTAATTCAGGATTTAACACTAGTTAGTTGTACTAGTCGAACTGATGCTTGACTGTTAAAATGGCAAACCAAATAAAATTATTTTGATATAAAATTTTGGTTATATCACTAATATATTTATCTATTGACATCCATACGGTTGGATTATTGAAAAATATTTTTAAAATAATCGTAACACTAATTGAGGATTCAACACTAGTTAGTTGTACTAGTCGAACAGAGACTTGACTGTTAAAATGTCAAACCAAATAAAATTATTTTGATATGCAATTTTGGTTATATCACTAATATATTTATCTATTGACATCCATACGGTTGGATCGTTGAAAAATATTTTTAAAATAATCGAAACCTTAATTCAAGATTCAACACTAGTTAGCTGTACTAGTCAAACTGATACTTGACTGTTAAAAGGTCAAACCAAATAAAATTATTTTGATATGAAATTTTGGTTATATCACTAATATATATATATATATATATATTGACATCCATATGTTTGGATCGTTGAAAAATATTTTTAAAATAATCGTAACACAAATTCAAAAGTAAACACTAATTAGATGTATTAGTCAAAATCATGTTTGACTGTTAAAATGTCAAACCAAATAAAATTATTTTGATATGAAATTTTGGTTATATCACTAATATATATATCTATTGACATCCATACGGTTGGATTGTTGAGAAATATTTTTAAAATAATCAAAACACAAATTCAGAAGTAAACAGTAGTTAGTTGTACTAGTCAAACTCGAGTTTGACTGTTAAAATGACAAGCCAAATTAAAGCCAAATATATTTATTTATATTTAAAATAATTATCAATATTTAATCTACTTAAATTTTAATAAAAAATTTATTGAAACATAAGTGAAAATTAAAGGGGCAAATGGACCTTTATTTCTGATTTTTCCAAAATAAAACACCCCGCCTTTTAAGAAACAGGACAGTGTAATAATCTAATTGCTTTAGATCTGAATTTATTTTCATTTTCTCTTTCTTGCTTCTCTCTCTCCCCTTCACTCTTCCCCTCTCTTTCTCCCTCTCTCCTCTCCTGGTTATGCAAAATCTATACATACATAAATGTTTACTTTATTTCTAGCCTCCTTTGGTTGATTCGTATGCTTCTTTCACTGGGGCTTTAGTTATGGTTTCGTTTAGGGTTTAAATTCGACTTCAATTTGGGGTTTTAGTCCGTCTTCAAAACTAGGGCTTTGGGGCTTATTTTTGGATTCAAGGAAGGCGTGTCTCTCTCTCTCTCTCTTCCTGGTATGCATATCTCTCTCCCCTCTCTCTATGCTCATATATCTCTCTCTCCCTCTCTCCTTCCCCTTCTCTTTCCATCTCTTTGTATATATATTTGCGTGGATTTTGTAAATTGTACTATAATTAGCTACTGATTTTCTTGTAGTGATTTATCTGGTAGATTTGTATTTATTTGTTTTTGTTTGTGTTGCTTAGAGAATACAAAATAATTTGAATTGTGAAGAACAGTCTTGTGGGAAAATATCAATAAATAACAAATCAGTTAATATAGTTCAATATTACCATTTCTTTGTTTAAGAAGGATTTTTTTTTTCCAGATTGGCACTTGCATATCATATTCAATATTTTTGGTGTGTGTAATGCTGAGTTGTCTTCCGATATGCAGAACAAACCCCTGATTCGCAAAGTTGTTATGCTTTATGTACCTGGCCTTGACGCAGGTCTTTACTTGTCACAATCTAAGGTACTCCACAGTTTCAAAGAGTACTGTGGCGTTCCAAGAGCAGTGTCAGCTCTAAGGTTGGTGACGTTTATCTTTTCTAGCATAATATTGGATTCATGCATTGCATTTCTTGAAAGTTTATGCTTTTGGTTTTTTGTTTGTTGATAGCTGTGTAGCAGATGGAATACAGACTATAGATGCTCTTCTTACATGCAAGGTGAAAATAAAAAGGGATATTGCTGAGCCTATAAGCAAACCAGTTCAGAATCAGAAATCTGATCAAGGTATATATCAGCTATAAAGTTGTAGACTTGTAGTGCTTTCTGGGTTAAAAGAAGTAAAATAGTAAACTATCTTCGATGCAGGAACCTGTGATTCTGTTTTGATCTATCCTCTGGTGATCACTTGAAAGATTTACCATTTCCCCTGTTATATTACACACTCACAGAGACCGAACTAGACCAAAATGGTTACTTTCGTAGTCAACCATGTGACAATATATATACAGTATACCATTTCCTTATTATGGCTAAATCGCAACAACATAGATATGCAGTATAGATAATATACTTTCACATTAGAATTATTGAGTTTGTCTTGAACAGAATGTATGCACTGAGCACTATGCCGCTTATAAATTGATTCTCTACGTGGATCCTACCTCAATAATTAAAATAGGCTCACAACTTAGCGACATACTGAGCATTAAATCAAGAGTTCTTTTCCATGAATCAAACTCAACACTGACTAGCATCTAGTCTTCCTATCTCACACAAGTGTTGTATTCACTGGCTGATGACAGTTTAGACGAATCAGGTCAAGGACGGATGCCTAACATTAGAAACAATATGTGTAATATTTCGATACTGAACTAGAGACTTATATCATGGCCAACTGGATATTAACATAATGTGCTGAATACTTTAATTAAGCCTGCCAGACAATGTACATCAATACCACGCGCTACTACACCTCTGTTCAGATGGTTTCTAACACTTTCTTCTTCTGTATTCTCTGCATTAATCCGGAAATTTTTTTTCTGCCTTCGAGCAAATCACATGTTATACACCGTTCAAAATCATATCATAATCAAACCAACTATAGATCAGTTTATTTTGGGAAGATTGTACATGAAGGCCTCCTCCTGAATACAAATGCTTTTTCATCGTAAGTAGAATAGTTGGTACACTATTTCCCCTTTGACCATAAGAACACTGCATTGAGTTGGCAGAAACCCCAAAAACACTGACACTGAACCAGTAGACAATTAATTTGTTATATAATTCAGTGAACCAGAATGAATTAGATCCAAATAAATTGATGACATTCGATATATTAGCAATGTAAGAATGGCTACATAAAAAAACTTTGTTCTTCTAATCAATTAACTGTATAGTTCCAGATCGGATTTTCTTAGTCAGACTTGTTAGTTATTGATATTGCGGATTGAATTTTGATGCGATAATGACAGTGTCTCTATTGCATATGCTATAGCAGTATATGTGACTGTATAGTCCGTACATCTATTGATTAATAGGGTTGTAGTGAAGGATATGGTAAAAATGTATTGCTTTTTATCTGTTCGTTTTGCTTGGTTTAGGTGGAAAGTTCTTAAAAAAACTTGTTCTATTGATTGGCAGGAAATCTGGTGAACCAAGCAAGAGGAAGTCATACTTGCCTGTTGATGAACAGTTCTTGATAACAAGAAATGGTAAATTTAATCTCAATATCCCTGGAATGTTTAGTTTCCTGTAAGTTGTTTTTTTTCTTTTTTACTAAGTAGATAGTTTTTATTTTGTTATAGGAACTTATTATTTTATAATTGATTGTGATCATTAACTTGTATTATCTATTCTAGTTGTAGTATCTTTAGTTAATATATGTATATAATATTTCCCCATGTGTTGTGTTCAATATATACTGAGTGTACATGTAAAAGAAAATGATCTTACATTTTTTAATACATAATGACCAAGATGTCATAAATAACGATGTTACTAAAATAAGTCAGATTAGACAGAGTTCATCCACCTAAAGATGCAATTGTCACAATGTGCGAACATGTTAGCAACTTGCTCCTGATCTTGTGTTCTCCAAAGCTACCCTAAGACGGTATCTATCTAATAACCAAGTTGATAAACCTTCTAGTTAATCTCAACCTGAAAAGTCGTCAATTTTGCAGAGTGACTATATTTCTTCAAAAATTAAAGCTGTTTTGGAGATTCTTGCATCTCATTGCAAGTCAAACAGTCAAATTTCCCAGTTGCATGGTGTGGATTCTTCAAATTTAGATAAAATATTGGCTCTTCAGGTATTTTCCTATATTTGTTTATGTATGAAGTTTCCTGTGCTAAATATATGTCCTGCTTTTTTAGTGAAGTAGTTGAGTCAATTAGTATATTCTCTTTGTACACTGCATGTCAATGATTTATTATAAGTTCACTTGCTCTAAATCAAATGTTTACAATAATGGTACCCTGCTTGTACCAACTTGGTGAGAACTGAAGTGCTTTCGAAATGTGTATTTAATTTCCAAATAGTCAGGTAATAGGCTAGTTTGACAGAAATATATAGTTAAATAGTTCAAGGTTTAATTTTACAGTAGTAAGCATTTAGGGTCCAAAGATATGTTTCTGTGTTTGTGTGGTTTTTAATTCTCTGCATATTGCTTTGATAGATTGACCCAATTATAAATGGTTCTCATACATGAACATGATTTCCATACTTATTTAGTCATGATATAAGATTTATTATTTTTTTTAACTTAACTTTATGGTTTTTTCTATATTTGTATAAACTGCAGTTTACAGAAGACAAATGACATATTTTTGTCACTGCTATGTTAGATTTGTGTCTAGCAATAGAATGATGTTGTTTATTATTTCTCGTGTTCTAAGTGTGTGTTCTTTCGGTGCACAGGTCAATTGCCACTGATTTCAGGTTTCGATTGCATGACAAGTTCATCAGTTATATTTGAATTAAGACAACAGGGATATTTCCCTCGGCGCCTAATTTAAGAGCATGGCATTCATAATATAAGTTACTTCTAAGTTAGACGTAAAGAATGTAATTATGTAATGTGTTTGATTTAGAATAATTGATAAAACTTAATACAATGATAATTGTGTATTTTGTTTTAATAAATGTTGATTGTCTTTTGGCAGTTTTAGAGTTTATTTTGAGTTTGCGATTGTATAAAATTTTGGCAGGTTTAGGTTTAGAATTTAAATTGGAAGCCGAAAATGGTTGGATACTGAAAAATTAGTATTTGGTTATTCTGGAAAAACAAACTTACGACGGTTGTTCTTCAAACATTCCGTTCAAACATTCCGTCGTAATGTATATATTTTCATATTTAATTTTTTTTTTGAATTTTCATTTTTAAGCTTGTAGGCCCCACCTTCTAAAATACGACGATTTTTCTGTCGGAAATTTCTAACTTACGGCGCTTTTTTCCGTCATAAATTATGTTTTATCTTATTAAAAGTGGGTCCCGTAAAGTAATATCCGACATTTTTTTTATCGTAAGTACATAACTTACGACGTTATTGTTCGCCGTATTCTGGTATCTTATGACGATAAATTCCGTCGTAAGTAGATTTATTATTTTATTCAGTATGTGGGCTCCTACTTCCTAACTTGTGACGCAATTTTATCTTGAGATGAAAAAATGAACTTACTACTCGACCAAAAACGACGATTTTTTTCCGTCGTAAATGGCTCAATTACGACGATTTCAGTTCAAAAAAACCGTCGTAAATGGCCAGATTTCTTGTAGTGAAATGGCCAGATTTGTTGTAGGCAATGGTATATTAAACATTAGAAATTTCTAGGAAATTTTTCAGAAATTTCTTTACCTAATATTCTTCAATCAAGTAATTTTTATATTTTTCTATTATTTTTTTTAGTTCATATTCTTTGTAAGGTTTAAAAACAAAGAAATAACTTTTTGGTTTGTTTTTTATAGTTGTATGATAAATATCAAAATAAAATATTTATTAAATTTATTATTTTATTTAGTAATCCAAAAACACAATTGCAAATGATAAATTTTTGAATTTTGTAATTGGTGCATATTTCCCACTCTCTCCGTCTCAATTCTATACATTTTCAAAGTTACTCAAAAATGTAAAATTTTATTACATAGAAATTAATTACTCACTTACATCCACTATCTTTTCCACTACACTAGTTATATATATATATAGATACATATATATATATATATAGACAAATAATCAAATAGAAACTAAAATTAAAATAAAAACTCGAAACTAATCTCGTCCCTTATATCAGTCTAATCTAAAGGCCCCCTAGATGTAGTGCACAGGATTAATATGCTCCCTCCTACACATAATTCCAGCTTTTCCCCTCCGTTTTTTATTTGATTTTTCCCGTTAATCGGTGAACTTCTTTTGAAATCCGACTTCACTGTATTTTTCTCCATCTCGTAACGATCAATTTGTATACGATATGTGCTATGTTTTGACGAGATTTAAAAAAAAAATTAGTTTAGTTTTTAGTTTTCATTATAAGGAGGTTTCTATTGGAGTAACCCCTATATATATATATATAATATTGATGAGTACGATCACTTTACTCACTTTTCTTACTTTTTTTTTTCAAAATTACACTATTTCTTAATACCAAACTAATTTACTTATTTTTTATGAAATATGTATTTCTAAATTAATTAAGTTAAACAATTTATATGAGTAAAGAATTGGTACTAAATACAACAATTTTTTTCAACCACATTATGTAATTTATAAAAAAAACAGCTTAGTGCAAATATATATTATATTATATAATCTCAAATAATATATTAGTGTTTTTCCAAAAAATAAAATGGTGTAATACAAAAATGATCAAAATAGATTATTTATGACCATCTTCAACAATATTTCTTATGAAGTTGGTCGGTTACATTGTGATCGAATATAATTGATGAAAATATTTCTTTGTTTGTCTATAAACATGAACAAGACCAACAAAACAAAATTAAAACCGACCACCGTGACATCATAGTCAAGCGTGACATGTGGCACATACATGCCAAGTACGAAAAACTGGGACCAAGCAAAGGCGAATTGTAGATTTAAAAGTAACCAAAAACTTGGTCGGTTATCAAACGTTATTAAACATCGAGGTAGCTGCCATGTAAATGGGTGGGGCCAATACTCAAGAAAATGAAAAAGTTATTTACGACGTTTTTGATCGGTAATGACCATTATCATAGATAGAAAAGTCATTTCCGACTCAAACTCATCCAATCTGACATATTTGGTCGTAAGTTAATGTAGGTGACATTAATACAAACACGTATTTAGAAAGTACACAAGTGAGATATAGACATTTTGGACATCGTTTCTCAATGATATAGAAGAAAACTTAATACAAAATTAATAACATCATAAGTTATATTCTAATTAATGATTATATGATTTCTAAGTTCTCCTCTAAAATGATTTTTCCATGGCCTCGAACCTTAATTACCTATTATATTATAATCACAAAATATGCTCAAAAGATTATATAATTCATTTATATTCTTTTTGGCCCTTTTTTATTAAAAGCATTTACTTATAACCTATTGTTTCTCTTTTTGTTTTAATTACAAGTATTATTAGTGACTACATATTGTTTTTTATTACATTTGAACATAGTTGTGGATTAGTTTTTTTTTTTGAAGTTCGCTTCTTCCGGTTTTTCCATCATCCAAGTCATGTTCTGCATTCTTGTTAAACTGCGCTTCTAATTTACTCTCACGATTATTTACCTTTGTACCTTAGTTGACATCGAAACCAACTAAGTACCTTTCCACTAGCCAGTTTGGTGTGTGGCTCTTTCCATCAAAATCGACTGCATTTGTCCATCTCTGACTGTAGCTTTTTCAACGTTGCAGCCATCTCCTCGTTGTTGGAAGCGTTGTCTTCTGTGTTTTTCGAGTTTTGTGGTGGTTCACTGGTGGACATGATGTAGGTGTGCAGAAATCCTTAGCAATTTTCCAGAGACGGCGCCAATTGTTTTTACCAAATTTATGTGTGTTAATGCTAAAAATATATTTATAAGTTTTTAATGAAAGAACTAGGATTATAACGTAATGAAAATAGCAGGTAAAAAACACTAGGATTTGGTGACGCGGAAAATCCTGTAAAGGATAAAACCCGCGGTAAAGATACACTTCTTGACAATCTCATCTAATCTCATCTAGCTTTTTTCTTTTCTTGTCAGGAATATGTGCATATGCAATGCAACCGAAAATTCTTAGATTTCCAACCAAGCGCTTTGCCAATCGCCGACCTTGTTGGAAGAAAAAGATACTTTGGTGCCATTTTTTGTGATATCTTGCTCGGCTTGCTTTTTTGTGGGATACTTATACATGTTTGATATTTAATTACAGGTTTTGCTTCTGTTCTTTGTGTCTATTCATTGCAAAACTTCTCTCTTTGTATTTATCATGTGAGAGACAGACAGCTAGACCTTCTCCTTTTCGATTTATCCTCAAGACACCTGCAATAGTGATCCTGGCTCCTCCGACATTATTAAACTTGTGCTCTGAATTATGCTGCTGGTTAAATAGGCTTGGGAGGTTAAAGGAATTTCCATAATGTTGTTCACAGAGGTCAAATGGTTCACGGCTACTGGCAACATCTGAAAATTCAGAATAATTGCAACACTAATGGAATTGTTTTGATAATATTAATAATTTAACACCCATAATGCATAGCAGGTCCAGGGTCCATCACCCATGCTGGAAAGCAAACATTTGCAGTAACGATACAGTTGGAACTTAAACGGCGTACTTCTGAACTGCAGTTGAGTCTGGTGGCACACGGATGTGAGTATAAAGTTGAAGTTGACCCCAAACAAGTAGAGAAATAATGTATCATATCATAGAGCATCATGTTGCAAATGTGTGTACATAAGAAAAAATCTGTTACACTGGTGAAGATGCACAGTCTTCCTTCTTCAAAGTCTTGGGAAACATGATGCTTAATCCGTTGTACTAGTACACTCATTCCCTAAAATTTAAGTTACAAAAATTAAGAGAATGAATAACTAATCTATTGCAGTTTCTCTTATGTCCTCTTAAAGCGTTATCGGCTATTAGTACTACCATATGACTGGAATAGTTATAACCTAATCAAGGAACAATACTTTAACAAAAATAAAAAATATTTTAAAAACCCGATAAACATGAAAAGAAGTAAGAAGATAAAATTTTGAAAATAATTACTTAATTAAATCCTCGTGAATGATATAATTAATAAACCTGACAATCAAGCAACAATACTTTTATTAAAACAAAAAATATTAAAAAAACATATAAACTTTGCACATATTATTCCTTCATAAATGAAAAGGATTTAAGATGAAAACAATTTGAAGTGGTTGAAACAATACCTCAACCCTTAATTTTCTCCAGATGAGACTTACCTTTGGTGTTGGTGTCTCTTAACATATTAACCACCACAACCATGAACATTTGGCAAACCAAGTCATTGCAAGAACATACAAGAACTAATATGCCAATATATGGAATTTGTGAAATAAAGGATGTAATGAGATTAAATATTTCCTTATTACACAAGAGAATTTATTTGAATTTTAATTGGAAAGGCAAAACGTGATAGGATCCACGCCCAAAGCACTTCCATCAACTGAAAAAGGTGAAAGAGAGGTGGATAACTGAGAGGGTTAGAGAAACCATATGGTTTGTTGCGCCACTAAGTACAAAATGAAAGAAGGATCGGTCATAATACGTTTGACCATTTAAAAAAAATCGCTTAAATTCCACTGGCCAAATTTGACCAAGGTAGTCGAATTTGACTTTTCACCAAAAAAGTGAAAATCCCGCCCAAACTATTAAATATTTTGAATAAATTTAAAATGTCTGCCTAAAATTAAATTGACCGTATATGGTCAAAGATGCGAATCTAAATTCCACCACCTTCGGTTGAATTAACAAACACCAGTTTTAAGAGACAAATCTCTCGCTGGAAATTGGAAAATTTCCAGATTCCGGTGAGTTTACCCAGGTCCAGTCATATTCCAGTAGCTTTAATTTCTCCAAAAAAGCTCAGTTTTCAGTCCAATTTTTCAACTTAATACACTCAAAATTGACCCAACAATCTCATATTCATATCCAAACTTACAAATAACTAGCATTTAACCGATTCCGGCCAAAATCAATTGAACGTCTGTAAAGAAAAAAACAACATTAACAAAAAATTCACCAAACTAAAAAAACCTTAATATAAACAATTTCCCCACCACATACCAAGCATGTAAATGGAGCAACACAGTCAATCATAAATCATGAAAAAATTATCTACACACTCATGTTCAATGATCTATCGATTTGTAACTTCAAAACACATCAATAAACAACCTAAAGTAAATATTCTAGTTCGAATTAAAATCAAGATAATGGAAAGTTTTGAAAAATTATCTACCTAGCTCTCTACCGAATTATTACCTTCAGGAGGGAGAGTAAGATGGTGGGAGGGACACAAATAGAAATAGAGGGGGAGAGAGAAAAAGAGAAGGGGTGGGTTACGTGAGTGAAAGGAGGGCTTCGCGTTAAAAATTTTATTTAATCATTTTTTTTACTTATAATTTGGTTTTATTAAATGTAAATTCAACCGTTGGATGAGTGTTTTAGGGGTTAAATTTGGTGTGTTAGATCTAATGCAAGGGGACTATTGAAGTGGCACTAAATTCAACTGTAACCGGTCGAATTTAGGAGTGTCGATTAATATTTTTCTTATGCTTTCTTATAATTTCTAGGAAATTAAAATTGTAATTAATTAACTTTTTTCTTACAAATATTATAATATTAAAAATATAATAAATTATATTAACAACTTGTAATTTTAATAAAAAATTTAAAATCATGAAGTTGGTCAATTTGAGTATAAATTCCATGAAAAAGATTGTGTGGTGAAATATTTAGTTAAGTTAATGATACCTTATTTGTTAAAATAATCGAGGTCTAATTATTAAAAATTGTTAAAATTTGCATATAACATTTTCTTGTAACCATTTTAACATCCATATGGTTGGATAGTCTAATATTATTCTAAATAGTAGGAACACTCTATGGTAAGAATCTCAACCCCTAAATTCAAATTTGTAAAATAATTCGAATAATCACATCCGTAATAGATTACTCAAAATAAATGAGATATAAATTAAAAACTAAAACCCTAATCGATACCCTAAAATTTAAATTTATAACCCCATATAATCATACTACCTACTCTAATGTAGAGATTCAAAAACAAGTTAATTTTTAGCTCACTAAAATTTTGTCAAAAAATATAGTGAATGTAGTCCGTCGACTTGGAACGCGATAATTCTTTCATAATTTTTTAAACTTTTTTTTATAAAATATATTTAAATTTCACGGAAGTATCATAAAATTTAAATAAAAGTTCTTTCATCACATATTTATATTTATACCATATAAACTTGTAGTTGGGATGAATGTTATTATTGTGTGTATACATATTTTTTAAAATATTCACTAACATTTAAATAGTTTAAATAAATTATTAAAAATTCTGAATATACTAAATACAATTGAATGTGGCCAAATTAGATACATACAAACGGATTTGTGTAGAAATATAAATTTAAAAATAGAGGGGAATTTGCACCAACTTTTGCCCCAAAAGTTTTAAAAGTTATAGGAAATTTCATGCCATTTCCAAATAATAAATTTGACCAAAATCGATTGAATTTAGGAGAGCCAAAAAATTCAATGCAGAAAATTTCATCCAATTTTTTTTACCTAAGGCGGGGAAGAATTTGGTAATAAGCGGGATATTTTTTTGAATTATTTTAATAATTTTTTAGACATCGGTTTAAAGGTGTAGGATGTTAAAAAGCTAAAGACATCGCTAAAGAGATAAAGTGGTGATGTTAAAAATATTTTTAACATCGGTGACACGGGTGACCAATGTCTAATCTATGATGTCTATTGACAGTTTTCTTGTAGTGAATTAATGTGTTTATCTCGTATGCAAAATATATAAAGAATCTCTCCTTGCTAACTAAAGGTAGCACATATCAAGATTATAAATGTATGTTGTTTTAAAACAAGCTAAGCTACACTTTAATTTGCTTTTTTATGAAAATAGAATAGTCTTCGAGTTCATAATTTTGCATTTCTATATGTGATTAAATCATGTACTTATTCAATTACATATTAACTTAGGTGCGAATATTCTTGTAAATTCCATGTAGACCTAGCCGCATAAATATGACAATCTTCTAAGTTTTGTATTCATAGAAAATGATCAAATTATTTTATTGCAGTTGCAAGTTTTATGTATATGTTTTGTGTGAGTAAGTTGTATGAAATTACTCGGAAAAAAACTCTTTCCCGTAATCTCCAACAATTTATTATACATTCAAATTCTTAGAAAGTGGTATTATAGATTTTGTGATTTAGAGATGACTTTCACAAAAATATGTTGCGATCAAAATTTTCTGGTATGACGGAAAATAATTGTAATCAGATAGATTTTTATGCATGAGAGCCATTATTATTAATGAGATTAGAGCTAATAAAAAATTTAAGTTGCTAATGTGCGTCGGCATGGAGACAAACAAGAAAATCGATTTCGGTATTGTAAGAATCTCAAGATTTTTGAAAGATTATGGAATATGGATACAAAGAACCATACATGTTATCTTACCGTAATAACTAAGACTTTGAAGGAAAATCCACTAACAGTTAAGAAGACTCTCTTTTTTATTAATCAAGTGGTGAATGGAGTAATTTTCTAAAGGATTCCTATGATATATCAACATTAAAGCTAACATGAGAAACTGTAAGTAAGTCCTAGAAAGCTCAAGAAAACCAATAATGAGAATATACTAGTTTTGTGTTCGTTTAATCATAAATATGAATATCTGATTAATATTTTATTAATGTGTAATATTAAAGTAGGTTAGTAAAATAGGAAATAAGAATATAAGTACATCTAAGTAAACATGTAAATATTTAGAAAGTACAACTAATTTATACAAAATTTAAATATGTTAATAATTAAATAAGAAATAAGTATACAAATGCGTATAAATAAACATGCAATGCTTAGAAGTACAACAATGACCCGCCATTTAATTGAACCAACACACTACTTTCCTATTCATTATTAAATAATTATTTATCTGTCATGACTTGCATAGATGATAAAAAGGGTGTATATAGTAAATATGATGTCGTTATTTTCCTAGAATGAAAACTAATACGAACCCATTATATTTTCCCTTATTGCATGAAATTCTAAACCATTTTACAAAAGTTCAATAATTACTATATAAGTATTCTTTAAATAATCATTTACTTTTGGGTAAATAAATTAGAAAAATTATTTAGGTTAGATTTGAAAAAATATAGTCCTAAAACTGTACATTTATTAGTTGGATTACATTTAATCAACAACTAATTTGAAAGAGATAAGACCACATACAGACTATATATAACATTAATGCGTTATCCTAATTACCTATATTTGCTAACTTATTTAATTTATTTTGTGTGTTCTTTATATGTATATCTTTTGTTCCTCTTTATACATATATATACATTTTTATATATATATATATATTTATAGGTATGAGTGTGATATATAGAGAGAATGAATGTGGCTGTCTTAATTTGTTTCAATTGTGTTGTTCATATGATTTTTTTATGTGTACGGTGTATTCATGTTTATACATATATATGTATAACTATGATGGAGAAGGAGAGAATAAACGTGGCTCTCTATAGTAAACTAATAACCCAATATGTTTTTCATCTATATTTTATAAATTTTTTATGAACTTGGTAAGAGTTAAATCTCACTGTTATATGTTCTTCAAACGCTTGAGTTTTTTGAGCTTCATTAGTTGTTATTGTTCATTTTCTATGTTGTCTTTTGTGATGACAAATGCTTTCATTTTGAAATAATGATGTAGAAAATTAATTTAATATCAATAAAATATGTAAATTATACAATTAGTAAGTTGTATTGTTATTTTGTGTCATGTACATCAAGTTTCGATTATGTATACCTATGTTTGCGTAAGAGCTAGAGGGGGGGTTTATTTGCGTCTTTATTTGATATGGGTTTAATGTTGTTAGTTCTCTATGAGTTGTATTTATGAATACTAATTAAGATTTCTAAGTTTAATTGTATGAAATGAGAGTATGTAGAATTTTATCAATGCTTTTGATCTTGTTTTATTAGTTTTTCATTATTTTGACGATTTATCTGACTTGGAAATTATGTTTTTTTTGTTATATTTAGTATCTTGCATGAATGATATCTAATTACTTGGAAATATTTTCTAATTACTTTGTAGTATGCAGGGAAAATGCTAATCAGAGACATGGGACGTGGTCGTGGACTTAGTCGAAGAACTTGTGCTATTTTACGAACACATAATCTACCTGCTCGACGCAATCAGAACACCCGTAAGATTACCAAAAACACTTGTAAGACCAATATAGAGACCCGGGCATGAAAATGACCTAGATCACATTCCGATCGCAAGTTTAGGGAAAAGAAACCAAAAACACGATGCCGCATCAAATTCCAAGTGGGACAGTAATTATTTATATATGTTTATTGTATAAATCTCATTCAACTTCAAAATGTATGTGAAAAATATGAATACGATTAGCTCATAGATTATGAAGCTTTTGTATTTATGACTGACTACATTAAAATTAATTTTATAGTATACAAAATGATACAACAGTGAAGATATTGAATGCGACTATTTGGTTAAAATGGGCAGTTGGGCATACACGTGTATTGCCATTCTTGCACAAAATTCGAAATGGGCTGAAGAAGTTACCAAGAAGTTTGTTGTATGTTATTTTTATTTTTATAATTATGTACATTACACACACCTAAGTTCTTTTTATTAATTAAGGCATTTGAAGATGCAAAAACCCGAAAAGGCTAAAGAGTGTTTAGAATTATATGTCAAAAAGAGTATTAAAAAATTGGTCAATCAATTCTCCCTCTATCTCGATGAGAGTCGGCCGCCCCATCTTCCTTTAACCCTAATCATCACACCTCCTTCTTCACCCTTTCTACCGATCTTCATCTCTATCTTCATCCTCTCTCTTCATCCATACAACATTTTTATCATTTGTTTTTAACTTTCTTTCAATAAATATTGGATTCTGTTCAAAAATTCGCTTCTTTTTCGTTTCGTTTAATTGAGTTATTATTTATAGATGGTATCCGGCAGGTAGATAGGTGGGGTGCTTTTGATACGGTAGTGAAAAGCGCATGTGCTCACCTCTCACAAAATATTTTTGTTCATAACACGAGGGCCCTCTCAGTTTTTGCAATTGAGTCCTCTGAACATTGTACTATCCATGGAATTAATGTGAGGGCAATTGTGAAACTACTGTTTTCGGTGGAGATGCAGGCTGGATCGCTCAAGAAATCATTATCTTTATTTTTAATTTTCAGAATATTTGTATTCAGTCAGTTAAGCAATCCGGAAACAAAGAGGCTAATTATTTAGTTTGTCTATTTATTTTTCAACCTGGTTGCATGATGAATTGGGGGTTTGTACCGATTGAATTTTTTTCATGTTATTAATGAAATATGTTATAAATTTTAAAAAAAACTAAATAAATAAATTGGTCAATCAAGAAAAGGGGTGGTTCGAAGAAAGTGTAGAGTTTTTCGAGAATGCTATAGACATAGGCATTTTCATCATTATTTCACAATGACATAGAAGAATTAAAAGGTAATTAATGATTATATGATTTTTATACTCTCGTGTGAAAGGATTTTCGCATGGCCTACAACCCTAATTACCTATTATATTATAATTGAAAATGTGATCAAGAGATTCTCAAATTCATTTATATTTTTTTATCCCTATATAATATTAATAATTTTATTTTTCTAATCTTTTTTTACATAATTAGATGTGATTAGTGCACTACTTATCATTTTTTTTTCTCGTTTTCTTTTCATTAAAAGCATTTCTTTGTGATTACATATTGTTTTTGTTTACATTTGATTTTAATTGTGGATTAGCAATTTATTTTATATATTAAATTTTGGGTTCTTTGGAGTTTATTTTTGTTTTGGATGATTGTTGGCCAACTAAGTTTATTTTAAATTTATCTCCACACGTGCTAGGCTTTTAAACACATACAAAATAATAATTATAAGTAAAGTAAAATTAGTTTGAAATTATTATACAATTGATATATTACATATTATATAGACTTTGCTTGATAGGAATGTTGGATAGATATTATTTAAAAATTTTGTCTATATAAAGTAATTGTTACTTATTTCAATTTTAAAAATTTAATTTATAGTTAATAATCAATAAAAAGATGTTATGGCTATATAATTTATATAAAAGTAAATGAAATAAACTCTTCTTTGTTGTAGTTTTGAGTAATGTATACAAGAGATAACTAATATTATCAATTTAAGATATGTGCATATACATCCTCACAAATTTACCAATATTTGATTAATAATAATTAACATGATACTAATTTATTTATTATTTCCAAACGGGTTACTACGATTACATTGCTTGAATTTAAAAGATAATAGATAATAAAAAAATTAGTACAACAAGGACAGTGACAAAGAGGATGACTACGACCTCCTTGGACAATCAGATGACACCCTCATTCGAATCAGATGACCTAATACGAGATATGGTTTATGGGAAGAAGGGGCAAAACAAACGGATGTATTGTGCTGCTACAGTGGGGTCAACTGTGATGGCTGCCGCACTTTTTCGAGTTTTGGGGCAAGATTATGCAGAACTCCCTTTAGCCGCAACTGTGATAGGGTGACCTTTCCTATCACCTCCTGTGCAAAACATTACACTATTTTAATAAAAATAAATAAAAATCAATATAAAAGAATCAAAAAGAGAATTAGTATGTATGAACAATCCCTGATAAAGCTACACATATGAAAAAATTTAAGGATTAAAAGTGCCAACCTATAATACAAAGAAAATCAAAATCTTATTTATTAGAAATTAGTTGTACCTTTAGCACAAAGACCCTGATGTCTTCCCCTGATCCGCTCTCCTCACCATCTTTGCAGCTGAATTGGTTGGTCATATACTAAATTTTGAAGTTCTGGAATATGGTATGATTGGGGCGGCGTGAAGGAATTAGGGATTATGGAGCACATGTGCAACACCCTTAAGTTTATATAGGGCTGATATATAAAACATTAGAAATTTATAGGAAATTTCTTAGAAATTTCTTTACCTAATATTCTTCAATCAAGTAATTTTTCTATTTCTCTATTATTTTTTTTAGTTCATATTCTTTGTAAGGTTTAAAAATAAAGAAATAACTTTTTTGTTTGTTTTTTATAGTTGTATGATAAATATCAAAATAAAATATTTATTAAATTTATTATTTTATTTAGTAATCGAAAAACACAATTACAAATGATAAATTTTTGAATTTTGTAATCGGTGCATATTTCTCACTCTCTCTGTCTCTCAATTCTATACATTTTCAAAGTGACTCAAAATTGTAAAATTTTATTATATAGAAATTAACTACTCACTAGTTATATATATATATATATATATATATATACAAATAATCAAATAGAAACTAAAATTAAAATAAAAACTAGAAACTAATCTCAGCCCTTAGATCAATCTAATCCAAGGGCCCCCTAGATGTAGTACACACGATATATATGCTCCCTGCTACACATAATTCCAGTTTTTCCCCTCCGTTTTTTATTTAATTTTTCCCGTTAATCGATAAACTTTTTTTGAAATCCGACTTCACTGTATTTTTCTCCATATGTGCCATGTTTTGACGTGATTTAACAAAAAAATTATTTTAGTTTTTAGTTTTCATTATAAGGAGGTTTGTATTAGAGTAGCCCCCTATATATATATATATAATATTGATGAGTACCATCACTTTACACAATTTTCTTACTTTTTTTCTTCAAAATTACACTATTTCTTAATACCAAACCATTTGTATATATTTCAAAGGGACCGAGAGAGTAATATTTAAAAGTTCTACATGAATCATTCAAATTTGAACTTTTAAAACTAATTTACTTATTTTTTTATGAAATATGTATTTCTAAATTAATTAAGTTAAACAATTTATAGGAGTAAAGAATTGGTACTAAATACAACAATTTTTTTCAACCACATTATGTAATTTATAAAAAAACATCTTAGTGCAAATATATTATATTATATAATTTCAAATAATATATTAGTGTTTTTCCAAAAAATAAAATGGTGTAATACAAAAATGATCAAAATAGACTATTTATGACCATTTTCAACAATATTTCTTATGAAGTTGGTCGGTTACATTGTGATCGGATATAATTGATGTAAATATTTCTTTGTTTGTCTATAAACATGAAAAAGACCAACAAACCAAAGTTGACACCGACCACCGTGACATCCTAGTCAACCGTGACATGTGGCACATACATGCCAAAGTAGGAAAAACCGGGACCAAGCAAAGGTGAATTGTAAATTTAAAAGTAACCAAAAACTTGGTCGGTTATCAAACTTTATTAAACATTCACGTTGCTGCCATGTAAATGGGTGGGACCAATACTCAAGATAATGAAAAAGTTATTTATTACATTTTTGATCGGTAATGACCATTATCATAGATAGAAAAGTCATTTCCGACTCAGACTCATCCAATCTGACATATTTGGTCGTAAGTTAATATAGATGAAATTAATACAAACAGGTATTTAGAAAGTACACAAGTGAGATATAGACATTTTGGACATGGTTTCTCAATGATATACAAGAAAACTTAATACAAAATTAATAACATCATAAGTTATATTCTAATTAATGATTATATGATTTCTAAGTTCTCCTCTAAAATGATTTTTCCATGGCCTCCAACCTTAATTACCTATTATATTATAATCACAAAATATGCTCAAAAGATTATAAAATTCATTTATATTGTTTTTGGCCCTTTTTTATTAAAATCATTTATTTATGACCTATTGTTTCTCTTTTTCTTTTAATTACAAGTATTATTAGTGACTACATATTATTTTTTATTACATTTGAACTTAGTTGTGGATTAGTTTTTTTTTGAAGTTCGCTTCTTCCGGTTTTTCCATCATCCAAGTCATGTTCTATATTCTTGTTAAACTGCGCTTCTAATTCACTCTCACGATTATTTACCTTTGTACTTAATTCTTGCACATGTTGTTCAGTAGAAACCTTAGTTGACATCGAAACCAACTAAGTACCCTTCCAATAGCCAGTTTGGTGTGTGGCTCTTTCCATCAAAATCGACTGCATTTGTCCATCTCGTAGCTTTTTCAACATTGCAGCCATCTCCTCGTTGTTGGAAGCGTTACCTTCTGTGTTTGTCAGGTTTCGTGGTGGTTCGCTGGTGGACATGATGTAGGTATGTAGAAATCCTTAGCAATTTTCCACAGACGGCGCTAATTGTTTTTACCAAATTTATGTGTGTTAATGGTAATAATATATTTATAAGTTTTTAATGAAAGAACTAGGATTATAACGTAATGAAAATAGCAAGTAAAAAACATCACGATTTGGTGAGGCGGAAAATCCCGTAAAGGATCAAAACCGCAGGTGGGATTTGTAGCCCAGCCTAAAAGAGATCCACTATATCAAAATCACGTAGCTGAATTACAATGTAAGAAGTAATGTATTTTTGTGTTCTACTAGAAGACTTGCTCTAGTCTATGTATTTTCTACTATTTATCCCCCTCTAATCTTCCTGCCGTTGTCTCTCTTTTTTATTTGAATTGCCCACTATCCTTTTGTTAGCTATTTTTTCTCCTCCCATCTCTCTTACCATCTTCCACTTTCTTCTCCACTTTTTTGATGCTTTTCTCCTATTTTTCAGGTTTGTTATTGAATCCTTCTACACGTCTTTGGCTCTCTTCTTGCAGCTATCCATGTCGACACCTGAATGATCATGTCTTACGTATTCGTCCACCCCCGTCGCATGCAACTTCTAGTCGTCATGTCGTAGAAATACTTGATATACCAAATAGCAAGTACATATCTTATTGTCTCCATGCGTACTACTGGAGCAAAAGTTTCAGTAAAATTAATTTCTGGTTGCTGAGAAGCACCCCTTAGATACTAATCTTGCTTTGTGCTTTTGGACTATTCCATCTTTATTATATTTTGTCTTATAGACCCACTTCAGTCCTATGACATCTTTATTTTCAGGAGGATCAACAAGTCTCCATGTATGATTCTTCTCTATTGTTGTAATCTCATCATCCATTGCTTTTCTCGATGTTCCTTCTTTTGTAGCATCGTTAAATTTTTTTGGTTCACATGTAAAGAATACCACATTATAAGAATTATAAATATCTTGAATTGAACGATGTCTGAGTCCTTCTGTATATGTGGTATCTTCAATTGTGAATCTTGATCCTTCTTCTGGTGTGACAACATCTTCCAAAGTTTCTGGAGAAATTGTTGGCACGTTCTGAAGTGATGATTCAGATGTATTATTTTGAAAGTTCCATTGTTTCTTTTCATCAAAAATTACATCTTTGGAGATCACTAATTTCTTGGTGGCAGGATTAAAAAGACATAGCCTTTTATTCTTCACTATAGCCAAGAAAAAGCAGTTTCTCACCTTTCTCATCAAATTTCTCTCTATGTTGTGTAGGAATATGAGAATAGGCGATGCATCCAAATACTTACCTATTATATTATAATTGAAAATGTGATCAAGAGATTCTCAAATTCATTTATATTTTTTTATCCCTATATAATATTAATAATTTTATTTTTCTAATCTTTTTTTACATAATTAGATGTGATTAGTGCACTACTTATCATTTTTTTTTCTCGTTTTCTTTTCATTAAAAGCATTTCTTTGTGATTACATATTGTTTTTGTTTACATTTGATTTTAATTGTGGATTAGCAATTTATTTTATATATTAAATTTTGGGTTCTTTGGAGTTTATTTTTGTTTTGGATGATTGTTGGCCAACTAAATTTATTTTAAATTTATCTCCACACGTGCTAGGCTTTTAAACACATACAAAACAATACTTATAAGTAAAGTAAAATTAGTTTGAAATTATTATACAATTGATATATTACATATTATATAGACTTTGCTTGATAGGAATGTTGGATAGATATTATTTAAAAATTTTGTCCATATAAAGTAATTGTTACTTATTTCAATTTTAAAAATTTAATTTATAGTTAATAATCAATAAAAAGATGTTATGGCTACATAATTTATATAAAAGTAAATGAAATAAACTCTTCTTTGTTGTAGTTTTGAGTAATGTATACAAGAGATAACTAATATTATCAATTTAAGATATCTGCATATAGATCCTCACAAATTTAACAATATTTGATTAATAATAATTAACATGATACTAATTTATCTATTATTTCCAAACAGGTTACTACGATTACATTGCTTGAATTTAAAAGATAATAGATAATAAAAAAATTAGTACAACAAGGACAGTGACAAAGAGGATGACTACGACCTCCTTGGACAATCAGATGACACCCTCATTCGAATCAGATGACCTAATACGAGACATGGTTTATGGGAAGAAGGGGCAAAACAGACGGATGTATTGTGCTGCTACAGTGGGGTCAACTGTGAAGGCTGCCGCACTTTTTCTAGTTTTGGGGCAAGATTATGTAGAACTCCCTTTAGCCGCAACTGTGATAGGTGACCTTTCATATCACCTCCTGTGCAAAACATTACACTATTTTAATAAAAATAAATAAAAATCAATATAAAAGAATCAAAAAGAGAATTGGTATGTATACCTCCCCAGATCTTTGATGTATAATGAACAATCCCTGATAAAGCTACACATATAAAAAAATTTAAGGATTAAAAGTGCCAACCTATAATACAAAGCAAATCAAAATCTTATTTATTAGAAATTACTTGTACCTTTAGCACAAAGACCCTGATGTCTTCCCCTGATCGGCTCTCCTCACCATCTTTGCAGCTCAATTGGTTGGTCATATACTAAATTTTGAAGTTCTGGAATATGGTAAGATTGGGGCGGCCGTCAAGAAATTAGGGATTATGGAGTATGTGCAACACCCTTAAGTTTATATAGGGCTGATATATAAAACATTAGAAATTTGTAGGAAATTTCTTAGAAATTTCTTTATGTAATATTCTTCAATCAAGTAATTTTTCTATTTCTCTATTATTTTTTTTAGTTCATATTCTTTGTAAGGTTTAAAAACAAAGAAATAACTTTTTTGTTTGTTTTTTATATTTGTATGATAAATATCAAAATAAAATATTTATTAAATTTATTATTTTATTTAGTAATCCAAAAACACAATTACAAATGATAAATTTTTGAATTTTATAATCGGTGCATATTTCCCACTCTCTCTGTCTCAATTCTATACATTTTCAAAGTGACTCAAAATTATAAAATTTTATTATATAGAAATTAACTACTCACTAGTTATATATATATATATATATACAAATAATCAAATAGAAACTAAAATTAAAATAAAAACTAGAAACTAATCTCAGCCCTTAGATCAATCTAATCCAAGCCGCGTAGATGTAGTACACACGATATATATGCTCCCTGCTACACATAATTCCAGTTTTTCCGCTCCGTTTTTTATTTAATTTTTCCCGTTAATCGATAAACTTTTTTTGAAATCCGACTTCACTGTATTTTTCTCCATATGTGCCATGTTTTGACGTGATTTAACAAAAAAATTATTTTAGTTTTTAGTTTTCATTATAAGGAGGTTTGTATTAGAGTAGCCCCCTATATATATATATAATATTGATGAGTACCATCACTTTACTCAATTTTCTTATTTTTTTCTTCAAAATTACACTATTTCTTAATACCAAACCATTTGTATCTATTTCAAAGGGACCGAGAGAGTAATATTTGAAAGTTCTACATGAATCATTCAAATTTGAACTTTTAAAACTAATTTACTTATTTTTTATGAAATATGTATTTCTAAATTAATTAAGTTAAACAATTTATAGGAGTAAAGAATTGGTACTAAATACAACAATTTTTTTTCAACCACATTATGTAATTTATAAAAAAACATCTTAGTGCAAATATATTATATTATATAATTTCAAATAATATATTAGTGTTTTTCCAAAAAATAAAATGGTGTAATACAAAAATGATCAAAATAGACTATTTATGACTATTTTCAACAATATTTCTTATGAAATTGGTCGGTTACATTGTGATCGGATATAATTGATGAAAATATTTCTTTGTTTTTGTATAAACATGAACAAGACCAACAAACCAAAGTTGACACGGACCACCGTGACATCCTAGTCAAGCGTGACATGTGGCACATAGATGCCAAGTAGGAAAAACTGGGACGAAGCAAAGGTGAATTGTAGATTTAAAAGTAACCAAAAACTTGATCGGTTATCAAACTTTATTAAACATTCACGTTGCTCCCATGTAAATGGGTGGGGCCAATACTCAAGAAAATGAAAAAGTTATTTATTACCTTTTTGATCGGTAATGACCATTATCATAGATAGAAAAGTCATTTCCGACTCAGACTCATCTAATCTGACATATTTGGTCGTAAGTTAATATAGATGAAATTAATACAAACAGGTATTTAGAAAGTACACAAGTGAGATATAGACATTTTGGACATGGTTTCTCAATGATATACAAGAAAACTTAATACAAAATTAATAACATCATAAGTTATATTCTAATTAATGATTATATGATTTCTAAGTTCTCCTCTAAAATGATTTTTCCATGGCCTCCAACCTTAATTACCTATTATATTATAATCACAAAATATGCTCAAAAGATTATAAAATTCATTTATATTGTTTTTGGCCCTTTTTTATTAAAAGCATTTATTTATGACCTATTGTTTCTCTTTTTCTTTTAATTACAAGTATTATTAGTGACTACATATTGTTTTTTATTACATTTGAACTTAGTTGTGGATTAGTTTTTTTTTTGAAGTTCGCTTCTTCCAGTTTTTCCATCATCCAAGTCATGATCTACATTCTTGTTAAACTGCGCTTCTAATTCACTCTCACGATTATTTACCTTTGTATTAATTCTTGCACATGTTGTTCAGTAGAAACCTTAGTTGACATCGAAACCAACTAAGTACCTTTCCAATAGCCAGTTTGGTGTGTGGCTCTTTCCATCAAAATCGACTACATTTGTCCATCTCGTAGCTTTTTCAACATTGCAGCCATCTCCTCGTTGTTGGAAGCGTTACCTTCTGTGTTTGTCAGGTTTCGTGGTGGTTCGCTGGTGGACATGATGTAGGTGTGTAGAAATCCTTAGCAATTTTCCACAGACGGCGCCAATTGTTTTTACCAAATTTATATGTGTTAATGCTAATCATATATTTATAAGTTTTTAATGAAAGAACTAGGATTATAACGTAATGAAAATAGCAAGTAAAAAACACCAACATTTGGTGAGGCGGAAAATCCCGTAAAGGATCAAAACCGCAGGTGGAATTTATAGCCCAGCCTAAAAGAGATCCACTATATCAAAATCACGTAGCTGAATTACAATGTAAGAAGTAGTGTATTTTTGTGTTCTACTAGAAGACTTGCTCTAGTCTATGTATTTTCTACTATTTATCCCCCTCTAATCTTCCTGCCGTTGTCTCTCTTTTTTATTTGAATTGCCCTCTATCCTTTTGTTAGCTATTTTTTCTCCTCCCATCTCTCTTACCATCTTCCACACTTTTTTGATGCTTTTCTCCTATTTTTCAGGTTTGTTATTGAATCCTTCTACACGTCTTTGGCTCTCTTCTTGCAGTTGTCCATGTCGACACCTGAATGATCATGTCTTACGTATTCGTCCACCCCCGTCGCATGCAACTTCTAGTCGTCATGTCGTAGAAATTATTGATATAACAAATAGCAAGTACATATCTTATTGTCTCCATGCGTACTACTGGAGCAAAAGTTTCAGTAAAATCAATTTCTGGTTGCTGAGAAGAACCCCTTAGATACAAATCTTTCTTTGTGCTTTTGGACTGTTCCATCTTTATTATATTTTATCTTATAGACCCACTTCAGTCCTATGACATCTTTATTTTCAGGAGGATCAACAAGTCTCCATGTATGATTCTTCTCTATTGTTGTAATCTCATCATCCATTGCTTTTCTTGATGTTCCTTCTTTTGCAGCATCCTTAAATTTTTTTGGTTCACATGTAAAGAATACCACATTATAAGAATCATAAATATCTTGAATTAAACGATGTCTGAGTACTTCTGTATATGTGGTATCTTCAATTGTGAATCTTGATCCTTCTTCTGGTGTGACAACATCTTCCAAAGTTTCTGGAGAAATTGTTGGCACATTCTGAAGTGATGATTCAGATGTATTATTTTGAAAGTTCCATTATTTCTTTTCATCAAAAATTACATCTTTGGAGATCACAAATTTCTTGGTGGCAAGATTAAAAAGCCGATAGCCTTTTATTCTTCACTATAGCCAAGAAAAAGCAGTTTCCCACCTTTCTCATCAAATTTCTCTCTATGTTGTGCAGGAATATGAGAATAGGCGATGCATCCAAATATTTTGAGTTGATGTACTTCTGGTTTCTGCCCATGCCAAGCTTCGTAAGGTGATTTATTAAACATTCACGTTGCTGCCATGTAAATGGGTGGGGCCAATACTCAAGAAAATAAAAAAGTTATTTATTACCTTTTTGATCGGTAATGACCATTATCATAGATCGAAAAGTCATTTCCGACTCAGACTCATCCAATATGACATATTTGGTCATAAGTTAATATAGATGAAATTAATACAAACAGGTATTTAGAAAGTACACAACGGAGATATAGACATTTTGGACATGGTTTCTCAATGATATAGAAAAAAACTTAATACAAAATTAATAACATCATAAGTTATATTCTAATTAATGATTATATGATTTCTAAGTTCTCCTCTAAAATGATTTTTCCATGGCCTCCAACCTTAATTACCTATTATATTATAATCACAAAATATGCTCAAAAGATTATAAAATTCATTTATATTGTTTTTGGCCCTTTTTTATTAAAATCATTTATTTATGACCTATTGTTTCTCTTTTTCTTTTAATTACAAGTATTATTAGTGACTACATATTATTTTTTATTACATTTGAACTTAGTTGTGGATTAGTTTTTTTTTGAAGTTCGCTTCTTCCGGTTTTTCCATCATCCAAGTCATGTTCTACATTCTTGTTAAACTGCGCTTCTAATTCACTCTCACGATTATTTACCTTTGTACTTAATTCTTGCACATGTTGTTCAGTAGAAACCTTAGTTGACATCGAAACCAACTAAGTACCCTTCCAATAGCCAGTTTGGTGTGTGGCTCTTTCCATCAAAATCGACTGCATTTGTCCATCTCGTAGCTTTTTCAACATTGCAGCCATCTCCTCGTTGTTGGAAGCGTTACCTTCTGTGTTTGTCAGGTTTCGTGGTGGTTCGCTGGTGGACATGATGTAGGTATGTAGAAATCCTTAGCAATTTTCCACAGACGGCGCCAATTGTTTTTACCAAATTTATGTGTGTTAATGCTAATAATATATTTATAAGTTTTTAATGAAAGAACTAGGATTATAACGTAATGAAAATAGAAAGTAAAAAACATCACGATTTGGTGAGGCGGAAAATCCCGTAAAGGATCAAAACCGCAGGTGGGATTTGTAGCCCAGCCTAAAAGAGATCCACTATATCAAAATCACGTAGCTGAATTACAATGTAAGAAGTAGTGTATTTTTGTGTTCTACTAGAAGACTTGCTCTAGTCTATGTATTTTCTACTATTTATCCCCCTCTAATCTTCCTGCCGTTGTCTCTCTTTTTTATTTGAATTGCCCTCTATCCTTTTGTTAGCTATTTTTTCTCCTCCCATCTCTCTTACCATCTTCCACGTTCTTCTCCACTTTTTTGATGCTTTTCTCCTATTTTTCAGGTTTGTTATTGAATCCTTCTACACGTCTTTGGCTCTCTTCTTGCAGCTATCCATGTCGACACCTGAATGATCATGTCTTACGTATTCGTCCACCCCCGTCGCATGCAACTTCTAGTCGTCATGTCGTAGAAATACTTGATATAACAATTAGCAAGATATCCTATTGTCTCCATGCGTACTACTGGAGCAAAAGTTTCAGTAAAATCAATTTCTGGTTGCTGAGAAGCACCCCTTAGATACTAATCTTGCTTTGTGCTTTTGGACTGTTCCATCTTTATTATATTTTGTCTTATAGACCCACTTCAGTCCTATGACATCTTTATTTTCAGGAGGATCAACAAGTCTCCATGTATGATTCTTCTCTATTGTTGTAATCTCATCATCCATTGCTTTTCTCGATGTTCCTTCTTTTGCAGCATCGTTAACTTTTTTTGGTTCACATGTAAAGAATACCACATTATAAGAATCATAAATATCTTGAATTGAACGATGTCTGAGTCCTTCTGTATATGTGGTATCTTCAATTGTGAATCTTGATCCTTCTTCTGGTGTGACAACATCTTCCAAAGTTTCTGGAGAAATTGTTGGCACGTTCTGAAGTGATGATTCAGATGTATTATTTTGAAAGTTCCATTGTTTCTTTTCATCAAAAATTACATCTTTGGAGATCACTAATTTCTTGGTGGCAGGATTAAAAAGACATAGCCTTTTATTCTTCACTATAGCCAAGAAAAAGCAGTTTCTCACCTTTCTCATCAAATTTCTCTCTATGTTGTGTAGGAATATGAGAATAGGCGATGCATCCAAATACTTACCTATTATATTATAATTGAAAATGTGATCAAGAGATTCTCAAATTCATTTATATTTTTTTATCCCTATATAATATTAATAATTTTATTTTTCTAATCTTTTTTTACATAATTAGATGTGATTAGTGCACTACTTATCATTTTTTTTTCTCGTTTTCTTTTCATTAAAAGCATTTCTTTGTGATTACATATTGTTTTTGTTTACATTTGATTTTAATTGTGGATTAGCAATTTATTTTATATATTAAATTTTGGGTTCTTTGGAGTTTATTTTTGTTTTGGATGATTGTTGGCCAACTAAATTTATTTTAAATTTATCTCCACACGTGCTAGGCTTTTAAACACATACAAAACAATACTTATAAGTAAAGTAAAATTAGTTTGAAATTATTATACAATTGATATATTACATATTATATAGACTTTGCTTGATAGGAATGTTGGATAGATATTATTTAAAAATTTTGTCCATATAAAGTAATTGTTACTTATTTCAATTTTAAAAATTTAATTTATAGTTAATAATCAATAAAAAGATGTTATGGCTATATAATTTATATAAAAGTAAATGAAATAAACTCTTCTTTGTTGTAGTTTTGAGTAATGTATACAAGAGATAACTAATATTATCAATTTAAGATATCTGCATATAGATCCTCACAAATTTAACAATATTTGATTAATAATAATTAACATGATACTAATTTATCTATTATTTCCAAACAGGTTACTACGATTACATTGCTTGAATTTAAAAGATAATAGATAATAAAAAAATTAGTACAACAAGGACAGTGACAAAGAGGATGACTACGACCTCCTTGGACAATCAGATGACACCCTCATTCGAATCAGATGACCTAATACGAGACATGGTTTATGGGAAGAAGGGGCAAAACAGACGGATGTATTGTGCTGCTACAGTGGGGTCAACTGTGATGGCTGCCGCACTTTTTCTAGTTTTGGGGCAAGATTATGTAGAACTCCCTTTAGCCGCAACTGTGATAGGTGACCTTTCATATCACCTCCTGTGCAAAATATTACACTATTTTAATAAAAATAAATAAAAATCAATATAAAAGAATCAAAAAGAGAATTGGTATGTATACCTCCCCAGATCTTTGATGTATAATGAACAATCCCTGATAAAGCTACACATATGAAAAAATTTAAGGATTAAAAGTGCCAACCTATAATACAAAGCAAATCAAAATCTTATTTATTAGAAATTACTTGTACCTTTAGCACAAAGACCCTGATGTCTTCCCCTGATCGGCTCTCCTCACCATCTTTGCAGCTCAATTGGTTGGTCATATACTAAATTTTGAAGTTCTGGAATATGGTAAGATTGGGGCGGCCGTCAAGGAATTAGGGATTATGGAGTATGTGCAACACCCTTAAGTTTATATAGGGCTGATATATAAAACATTAGAAATTTGTAGGAAATTTCTTAGAAATTTCTTTATGTAATATTCTTCAATCAAGTAATTTTTCTATTTCTCTATTATTTTTTTTAGTTCATATTCTTTGTAAGGTTTAAAAACAAAGAAATAACTTTTTTGTTTGTTTTTTATATTTGTATGATAAATATCAAAATAAAATATTTATTAAATTTATTATTTTATTTAGTAATCCAAAAACACAATTACAAATGATAAATTTTTGAATTTTGTAATCGGTGCATATTTCCCACTCTCTCTGTCTCAATTCTATACATTTTCAAAGTGACTCAAAATTGTAAAATTTTATTATATAGAAATTAACTACTCACTAGTTATATATATATATATATATACAAATAATCAAATAGAAACTAAAATTAAAATAAAAATTAGAAACTAATCTCAGCCCTTAGATCAATCTAATCCAAGCCGCGTAGATGTAGTACACACGATATATATGCTCCCTGCTACACATAATTCCAGTTTTTCCCCTCCGTTTTTTATTTAATTTTTCCCGTTAATCGATAAACTCTTTTTGAAATCCGACTTCACTGTATTTTTCTCCATATCTGCCATGTTTTGACGTGATTTAACAAAAAAATTATTTTAGTTTTTAGTTTTCATTATAAGGAGGTTTGTATTAGAGTAGCCCCCTATATATATATATATAATATTGATGAGTACCATCACTTTACTCAATTTTCTTTTTTTTTTCTTCAAAATTACACTATTTCTTAATACCAAACCATTTGTATCTATTTCAAAGGGACCGAGAGAGTAATATTTAAAAGTTCTTCATGAATCATTCAAATTTGAACTTTTAAAACTAATTTACTTATTTTTTATGAAATATGTATTTCTAAATTAATTAAGTTAAACAATTTATAGGAGTAAAGAATTGGTACTAAATACAACAATTTTTTTTTCAACCACATTATGTAATTTATAAAAAAACATCTTAGTGCAAATATATTATATTATATAATTTCAAATAATATATTAGTGTTTTTCCAAAAAATAAAATGGTGTAATACAAAAATGATCAAAATAGACTATTTATGACTATTTTCAACAATATTTCTTATGAAATTGGTCGGTTACATTGTGATCGGATATAATTGATGAAAATATTTCTTTGTTTTTGTATAAACATGAACAAGACCAACAAACCAAAGTTGACACGGACCACCGTGACATCCTAGTCAAGCGTGACATGTGGCACATAGATGCCAAGTAAGAAAAACTGGGATGAAGCAAAGGTGAATTGTAGATTTAAAAGTAACCAAAAACTTGATCGGTTATCAAACTTTATTAAACATTCACGTTGCTGCCATGTAAATGGGTGGGGCCAATACTCAAGAAAATGAAAAAGTTATTTATTACCTTTTTGATCGGTAATGACCATTATCATAGATAGAAAAGTCATTTCCGACTCAGACTCATCCAATCTGACATATTTGGTCGTAAGTTAATATACATGAAATTAATACAAACAGGTATTTAGAAAGTACACAAGTGAGATATAGACATTTTGGACATGGTTTCTCAATGATATACAAGAAAACTTAATACAAAATTAATAACATCATAAGTTATATTCTAATTAATGATTATATGATTTCTAAGTTCTCCTCTAAAATGATTTTTCCATGGCCTCCAACCTTAATTACCTATTATATTATAATCACAAAATATGCTCAAAAGATTATAAAATTCATTTATATTGTTTTTGGCCCTTTTTTATTAAAAGCATTTATTTATGACCTATTGTTTCTCTTTTTCTTTTAATTACAAGTATTATTAGTGACTACATATTGTTTTTTATTACATTTGAACTTAGTTATGGATTAGTTTTTTTTTTGAAGTTCGCTTCTTCCGGTTTTTCCATCATCCAAGTCATGTTCTACATTCTTGTTAAACTGCGCTTCTAATTCACTCTCACGATTATTTACCTTTGTACTTAATTCTTGCACATGTTGTTCAGTAGAAACCTTAGTTGATATCGAAACCAACTAAGTACCTTTCCAATAGCCAGTTTGGTGTGTGGCTCTTTCCATCAAAATCGACTGCATTTGTCAATCTCGTAGCTTTTTCAACATTGCAGCCATCTCCTCGTTGTTGGAAGCGTTACCTTCTGTGTTTGTCAGGTTTCGTGGTGGTTCGCTGGTGGACATGATGTAGGTGTGTACAAATCCTTAGCAATTTTCCACAGACGGCGCCAATTGTTTTTACCAAATTTATATGTGTTAATGCTAATCATATATTTATAAGTTTTTAATGAAAGAACTAGGATTATAACGTAATGAAAATAGCAAGTAAAAAACACCACCATTTGGTGAGGCGGAAAATCCCGTAAAGGATCAAAACCGCAGGTGGGATTTGTAGCCCAGCCTAAAAGAGATCCACTATATCAAAATCACGTAGCTGAATTACAATGTAAGAAGTAGTGTATTTTTGTGTTCTACTAGAAGACTTGCTCTAGTCTATGTATTTTCTACTATTTATCCCCCTCTAATCTTCATGCCGTTGTCTCTCTTTTTTATTTGAATTGCCCTCTATCCTTTTGTTAGCTATTTTTTATCCTCCCATCTCTCTTACCATCTTCCACGTTCTTCTCCACTTTTTTGATGCTTTTCTCCTATTTTTCAGGTTTGTTATTGAATCCTTCTACACATCTTTGGCTCTCTTCTTGCAGTTGTCCATGTCGACACCTGAATGATCATGTCTTACGTATTCGTCCACCCCCGTAGCATGCAACTTCTAGTCGTCATGTCGTAGAAATACTTGATATAACAAATAGCAAGTACATATCTTATTGTCTCCATGCGTACTACTGGAGCAAAAGTTTCAGTAAAATCAATTTCTGGTTGCTGAGAAGAACCCCTTAGATACTAATCTTGCTTTGTGCTTTTGGACTGTTCCATCTTTATTATATTTTGTCTTATAGACCCACTTCAGTCCTATGACATCTTTATTTTCAGGAGGATCAACAAGTCTCCATGTATGATTCTTCTCTATTGTTGTAATCTCATCATCCATTGCTTTTCTTGATGTTCCTTCTTTTGCAGCATCCTCAAATTTTTTTGGTTCACATGTAAAGAATACCACATTATAAGAATCATAAATATCTTGAATTAAACGATGTCTGAGTACTTCTGTATATGTGGTATCTTCAATTGTGAATCTTGATCCTTCTTCTGGTGTGACAACATCTTCCAAAGTTTCTGGAGAAATTGTTGGCACATTCTGAAGTGATGATTCAGATGTATTATTTTGAAAGTTCCATTATTTCTTTTCATCAAAAATTACATCTTTGGAGATTACAAATTTCTTGGTGGCAAGATTAAAAAGCCGATAGCCTTTTATTCTTCACTATAGCCAAGAAAAAGCAGTTTCCCACCTTTCTCGTCAAATTTCTCTCTATGTTGTGCAGGAATATGAGAATAGGCGATGCATCCAAATACTTTGAGTTGATGTACTTCTGGTTTCTGCCCATGCCAAGCTTCGTAAGGTGATTTATTAAACATTCACGTTGCTGCCATGTAAATGGGTGGGGCCAATACTCAAGAAAATAAAAAAGTTATTTATTACCTTTTTGATCGGTAATGACCATTATCATAGATCGAAAAGTCATTTCTGACTCAGACTCATCCAATATGACATATTTGGTCATAAGTTAATATAGATGAAATTAATACAAACAGGTATTTAGAAAGTACACAACGGAGATATAGACATTTTGGACATGGTTTCTCAATGATATAGAAAAAAACTTAATACAAAATTAATAACATCATAAGTTATATTCTAATTAATGATTATATGATTTCTAAGTTCTCCTCTAAAATGATTTTTCCATGGCCTCCAACCTTAATTACCTATTATATTATAATCACAAAATATGCTCAAAAGATTATAAAATTCATTTATATTGTTTTTGGCCCTTTTTTATTAAAATCATTTATTTATGACCTATTGTTTCTCTTTTTCTTTTAATTACAAGTATTATTAGTGACTACATATTATTTTTTATTACATTTGAACTTAGTTGTGGATTAGTTTTTTTTTGAAGTTCGCTTCTTCCGGTTTTTCCATCATCCAAGTCATGTTCTACATTCTTGTTAAACTGCGCTTCTAATTCACTATCACGATTATTTACCTTTGTACTTAATTCTTGCACATGTTGTTCAGTAGAAACCTTAGTTGACATCGAAACCAACTAAGTACCCTTCCAATAGCCAGTTTGGTGTGTGGCTCTTTCCATCAAAATCGACTGCATTTGTCCATCTCGTAGCTTTTTCAACATTGCAGCCATCTCCTCGTTGTTGGAAGCGTTACCTTCTGTGTTTGTCAGGTTTCGTGGTGGTTCGCTGGTGGACATGATGTAGGTATGTAGAAATCCTTAGCAATTTTCCACAGACGGCGCCAATTGTTTTTACGAAATTTATGTGTGTTAATGCTAATAATATATTTATAAGTTTTTAATGAAAGAACTAGGATTATAACGTAATGAAAATAGCAAGTAAAAAACATCTCGATTTGGTGAGGCGGAAAATCCCGTAAAGGATCAAAACCGCAGGTGGGATTTGTAGCCCAGCCTAAAAGAGATCCACTATATCAAAATCACGTAGCTGAATTACAATGTAAGAAGTAGTGTATTTTTGTGTTCTACTAGAAGACTTGCTCTAGTCTATGTATTTTCTACTATTTATCCCCCTCTAATCTTCCTGCCGTTGTCTCTCTTTTTTATTTGAATTGCCCTCTATCCTTTTGTTAGCTATTTTTTCTCCTCCCATCTCTCTTACCATCTTCCACGTTCTTCTCCACTTTTTTGATGCTTTTCTCCTATTTTTCAGGTTTGTTATTGAATCCTTCTACACGTCTTTGGCTCTCTTCTTGCAGCTGTCCATGTCGACACCTGAATGATCATGTCTTACGTATTCGTCCACCCCCGTCGCATGCAACTTCTAGTCGTCATGTCGTAGAAATACTTGATATAACAAATAGAAAGTACATATCTTATTGTCTCCATGCGTACTACTGGAGCAAAAGTTTCAGTAAAATCAATTTCTGGTTGTTGAGAAGTACCCCTTAGATACTAATCTTGCTTTGTGCTTTTGGACTGTTCCATCTTTATTATATTTTGTCTTATAGACCCACTTCAGTCCTATGACATCTTTATTTTCAGGAGGATCAACAAGTCTCCATGTATGATTCTTCTCTATTGTTGTAATCTCATCATCCATTGCTTTTCTCAATGTTCCTTCTTTTGCAGCATCCTTAAATTTTTTTGGTTCACATGTAAAGAATACGACATTATAAGAATCATAAATATCTTGAATTGAACGATGTCTGAGTACTTCTGTATATGTGGTATCTTCAATTGTGAATCTTGATCCTTCTTCTGGTGTGACAACATCTTCCAAAGTTTCTGGAGAAATTGTTGGCACATTCAGAAGTGATGATTCAGATGTATTATTTTGAAAGTTCCATTGTTTCTTTTCATCAAAAATTACATCTTTGGAGATCACAAATTTCTTGGTGGCAGGATTAAAAAGACGATAGCCTTTTATTCTTCACTATAGCCAAGAAAAAGCAGTTTCTCACCTTTCTCATCAAATTTCTCTCTATGTTGTGCAGGAATATGAGAATAGGCGATGCATCCAAATACTTTGAGTTGATGTACTTCTGGTTTCTACCTATGCCAAGCTTCGTAAGGTGATTTATTAAACATTCACGTTGCTGCCATGTAAATGGGTGGGGCCAATACTCAATAAAATGAAAAAGTTATTTATTACCTTTTTGATCGGTAATGACCATTATCATAGATCGAAAAGTCATTTCTGACTCAGACTCATCCAATTTGACATATTTGGTCGTAAGTTAATATATATGAAATTAATACAAACAGGTATTTAGAAAGTACACAAGGGAGATATAGACATTTTGGACATGGTTTCTCAATGATATAAAAGAAAACTTAATACAAAATTAATAACATCATAAGTTATATTCTAATTAATGATTATATGATTTCTAAGTTCTCCTCTAAAATGATTTTTCCATGGCCTCCAACCTTAATTACCTATTATATTATAATCACAAAATATGCTCAAAAGATTATAAAATTCATTTATATTGTTTTTGGCCCTTTTTTATTAAAAGCATTTATTTATGACCTATTGTTTCTCTTTTTCTTTTAATTACAAGTATTATTAGTGACTACATATTGTTTTTTATTACATTTGAACTTAGTTGTGGATTAGTTTTTTTTTGAAGTTCGCTTCTTCCGGTTTTTCCATCATCCAAGTCATGTTCTACATTCTTGTTAAACTGCGCTTCTAATTCACTCTCACGATTATTTACCTTTGTACTTAATTCTTGCACATGTTGTTCAGTAGAAACCTTAGTTGACATCGAAACCAACTAAGTACCTTTCCAATAGCCAGTTTGGTGTGTGGCTCTTTCCATCAAAATTGACTGCATTTGTCCATCTCTGACTGTAGCTTTTTCAACATTGCAGCCATCTCCTCGTTGTTGGAAGCGTTACCTTCTATGTTTGTCTAGTTTCGTGGTGGTTCGCTGGTGGACATGATGTAGGTGTGTAGAAATCCTTAGCAATTTTACACAGACGGCGCCAATTATTTTTACCAAATTTATGTGTGTTAATGCTAATAATATATTTATAAGTTTTTAATGAAAGAACTAGGATTATAACGTAATAAAAATAGCAAGTAAAAAACACCACGATTTGGTGAGGCTGAAAATCCCGTAAATGATCAAAACCGCAGGTGGGATTTGTAGCCCAGCCTAAAAGAGATCCACTATATCAAAATCACGTAGCTAAATTACAATGTAAGAAGTAGTGTATTTTTGTGTTCTACTAGAAGACTTGCTCTAGTCTATGTATTTTCTACTATTTATCCCCCTCTAATCTTCCTGCCGTTGTCTCTCTTTTTTATTGTCTCTCTTAGCAAGTACATATCTTATTGTCTACATGCATACTACTAGAGCAAAAGTTTCTGCAAAATCGATTTCCGGTTGCTGAGAAGTACTCCTTAGCTACTAATCTTGCTTTGTGCTTTTGGACTGTTCCATCTTTATTATATTTTGTCTTATAGACCCACTTCAGTCCTCTGACATCTTTATTTTATGGAGGATCAACAAGTCTCCATGTATGATTCTTCTCTATTGTTGTAATCTCATCATCCATTGCTTTTCTCGATGTTCCTTCTTTTGCAGCATCCTTAAAAAAATTTGGTTCACATGTAAAGAATGCCACATTATAAGAATTATAAATATCTTGAATTGAACGATGTCTGAGTACTTCTGTATATGTAGTATCTTTAATTGTAAATCTTGATCCTTCTTCTGGTATGACAACATCTTCCAAAGTTTCTGGAAAAATTGTTGCCACATTCTGAAGTGATGATTGAGATGTATTATTTTGAAAGTTCCATTGTATCTTTTCATCAAAAATTACATCTTTGGAGATCACAAATTTCTTGGTGGCAGGACTAAAAAGACAATAGCCTTTTATTCTTCACTATAGCCAAGAAAAAGCAGCTTCTCACCTTTCTCATCAAATTTCTCTCTATATTGTGCAGGAATATGAGAATATGCAATACATCCAAATACTTTGAGTTGATGTACTTCTGGTTTCTGCCTACGCCAAGCTTCGTAAGGTGATTTATTAAACACTGCCTTTGTTGGAGAGATATTCAGAAGGTAGATAGCTGTATTAACAGCTTCTGCCCAGAAAATATTTGACAATCCTTTTTCTTTAAACATGCTTCTGGCCATTTCCACAATTGTTCGATTCTTCCATTCTGCGACGCCATTTTACTCAGGACTATATCTTACCGTTAGCTGCCTCCTTATGCCTTTTTCTTTACAATAACTAAGAAAAGTTTGAGATATACACTCTCCACCGCGATCAGTTTTGAGAGTTTTTATTTTAAATTTACTCGGATTTTCGACCAGCACCTTGAACTGGATAA
The DNA here is from genome assembly GCF_009905375.1 of Apium graveolens. Lineage (NCBI taxonomy): Eukaryota > Viridiplantae > Streptophyta > Magnoliopsida > Apiales > Apiaceae > Apium > Apium graveolens. Next base: position 204,900,485 of record NC_133650.1, on the reverse strand, counting down.
AAGAGTTAAATGCCTCATATATTTGCTTCAAGAAATATACCCACATCATTCTTCTGTAGTCATCCACGAATAGGAGAAAGTATTTGGTGCCATTGATGGAAGGAGTCCTTGATTCGCATATATCTGAATGAACTAGTTCGACCGGAGCCCTTGCTCTCCAAGCAGTTTTGGGAAAAGGCAATCTGTGCATTTTCCCATATATACAACCTTCACAAACTTCACTGTTTTTTGAGATGGAAGGCAGACCTATGACCATATTTTTCTCTTTTAATAACTTCAGTCCTTAAAGTTAAGATGCCCGTACCTTAGATGCCAAGAAAAAGAATCATCGTTCTTCACAACTTTTAAAGCAACGTCACCTTCCAGTGGCATTATTAAATGAAAAGTTTTGTTTGGAATAATTCCAACTCTTGCCACTGTGAATTTCTTTTTCTAATCAAAAGTAACACAATGATCTTCATCAGAATTTATGGAAAAACCTCTTTGCATCAATTGTCCAATACTCAATAGATTTTGAGTTAATTCAGGATCATAATGAACATCAATAATGTTTAAAGACTTACCTTCATTAGAATAAAAGGTAATGATCCCTTTGCCTTCAATTTTCAACATTTTCCCATCTCCGATCTTTACTTTAGATTTATATCTTTTATCAAGTTCTGAAAAAAGCTCCTTTTTGCCCATCATGTGATTGCTACAAGCACTATCAATATACCACTCCTTTTGATGTACTGGCTGGTCATTCATATATGAAAATGTCACTTGTGGCTCTTTACTCTCCTCTGAAAAATTTGCATTTCCTTGAGTTCTGTTTTGGAACCAGCAGTCTCTCTGAGAATGGTTAGAAACTTTGCACCTTTTGCATCAGAATTTGTAATTTTTCGACTCGTGATTTGATCGCTAGCAAATGATATATTTGGAATTGTTGAAGTTGCTTCTTTCATTAAAATTTCTTCTTACTCCTCTTCCTCGGAAATTCTGATTACCTTTTCTATAATTTTGGTTCCTGTTGTAGTTTCTTCGTGTCTCGTTCTCCTCATGTGCAACATCATTTTTGTTTCTTATATTGATTTTTTCTTGAAAAGCTTATTCCAGAGCTGATTTGAGAATCTACGAATTCTTTCCTCGTTAGATTCAAGAGCACGCATGAGTTCATCCACCGTTAATTTAGAAAAGTCCTTAGAAATTTCAATTGCTGCAACCATATGCTCAAATTTTGTTGGCAGGCTTCTTACAATTTTATGGACAACTTTTTTTATCATCCAAGGTATCTCCATAACTTCGAATCTGATTAATGATTGTTGACACCTTAAAGAAGAATTCCAGAGTACTTTCACCTTCTTTCATCTGCAGGTTGTCAAATTATCTCCATAGTGATTGCAACTTTACTGAAATTACTGCTTCATAACCTTGAAAACTGATTTCGCAAAAGATCCCATGCTTCTTTTGATGTTTTTGCTCCCATAATACGGGGAAAGATTGCTTTGCTAACTCCTTGTTGAACAATGTTTTCATCTGGATGCTCCAGAAATCATAGCTTTCATCATTGAAAATTGGAATATTGTTTTGTGCATAGTTGAATAATGTTTCATTAGAAGCTGTCATTGTATATAATGAAGGGTTTATGAATTTTATTTATTTTGGGGTCTGGATTAATGTTTTGGCTCTAATACCAAATTTGTTGGAATCAGTATTGACAAAGAATGCACAATGCTTTAATTTATATATTATCACTTGTTCACTTTAATAAGTTTATATAGCAAGACTTAAGAAGACTATTAATTTACATCATTAATATGGTTCATGAATAAGATCAGGAAATTTTTCATTGCTTATACTGATTACTTGAATTTGTGCTTGCATTACTTCTGACTAGAATCTTCTATACTCTACCATATAATTTATTAGAATTAGAAATTAGATTACTTTTAACAAAGGATACCTGCCTTCGTAAAATTAGGATATTGCAATTCCCAAGGCTAATTTTGTGTGTTCCGACAACATATAGAGAACATACATTCATACATTTCTACCACATTTTGACATCATTTCACTACTTAACACAAAAATTACTAATATTTATATAGATTCATACATTTATAAATATGAATGTTGTGAATGCAATAAATAAGGAACTTATATGAATGTTGTGAATGCAATAAATAAGGAACTTAATTTCCTTCGAATGTGGACTAGATTTCTTGAGGGATACTAGCTTCAGTGGAGAACCATGTAATGACCAGCTTTGATGTACTTTTATGAAAGCATCACCTCTGCCAACCATGAGCCACTATGAAATCTTCGTGTACTTTTTGTGTTGTGGTTCATGTAACTTTCTATAAAATATATATAAATAAAAATATTTAATTATCAAACTTTTCGATTAAAGTTTTACTAGTTGAGTCTCAAGTGATTAAAGTTATAATGAGTCAAGTGTAGTCAAATTTTGTTGAACTCAAATTTGAAACTATTTTCTATTTTGTTTTATTAAAACTTCTATACCCAATATGTATTTATAAAATTTTGAAATATTTATTTAATTATTTAACTCTTCGTGTATTTTCGTTTCATGTCATGTACCCAAAAGTAAACCCAAAACCTACACTGAATTTAAGAGTGTATTTTCGTGTTCGTATACTGAAAAGGTGAACACAAATACAAAATTATTGTGTCAATTATACGAAATTGTCGGCTCTATTGTAAATCAACCTTAATCATATTTCTCATTGAGAAATTTTTAACCAAAATGAGCAACATCATTTCATTGGAACTTATATACGCTTTTGACCAACATCATTGCATAATGCTTTGCATTAGTGAAAATTGTTGCTTCTATCGTTCATGTCTTATCTACAAACTAAAAACAAGTCAATCTTTGCAAGATCTTTAGCTTATATATAGCTAAAGATAATAAGGAGGTCATATATAGCTTATACTGATAATTAATCAGATAATTCCAATAAACATTATAAAGAATGCTCAGATGAGACTTCATGTGATTCTTTAAAACTGTATGATCACATGATAATTCTGGTGAGACCTCAATGTACCAGACCAGCTCTGATGAAAATTTTCAAGATATACCTGAACGACTTTGCAGCATCAACAATTTCACTAATGTACATATCAGATGGAAATATCTGGAAGTGAAGAGCAGAAAACATTAGACAAAGGACAAAGTATAAGCACTTGTAGCTTAATGACATGCTAGATCTAAAGTTAGAGGATTGAGCAGATCACTGAAAACTGATCACGTCACAAATGGCTAGTACATGAACGAAAAAAATTAGTGTCAGAGAAATAAATGGAACAATAGGTTTTTTATGCCTATTTCAATATATTAATTAGTGACTAATTAATCTATTAAAATATTCGCGTGAAACATGTACCAATATATTTTTTTTACTTTGGTTCCTTTTGCTGTGTCATGTGTGTTTACTGCATACATATAATCACATACACAATTCACAATTCACGAAGAAAAATCATTTCCCATTACCTAATTACTTTTTTGAGGATTACATAAGCCTCCTTATAGACTCCTAATTACTTTTGGCTGATAGCCAGGGCCACGATGTGTTAGATAGTTCAAGCATTCTTGTTTACATATACAAGTACATTTCAGAAAAATGTAGATAACACATTAAGGAATTTATAAAGAATTTTAAGTGTAACAAAAAACATTTCCGACAAGGACATAATGTGGAAAAGTGAATTAGCAGGGACTTAAAAAGGTACTTGGTTTCTTTTATCTTTACTCCTCAAAGTATCGAACCATGATACATGGACAGAGGTTATGTATAAAATTCTATGCAGCTGTTACAAAGATCATACCTCAACATTTTTAATCTCCATGGTACCATCCACTAGCAATTCATGTGTCTCTTCATATGGATGGATAATGTCTTCTATTTTTAATTGAGAGAACAAGTTTTCTAGGCAAGGAGCATATGTCGTTAAAGATAACTTCATGTTGTTATTTTCAAACTAATATTTTAAAACGAATTAAACATAAATCGTAGGTCGGTATTATATGCTCAACGGGAAAACTTGGGGCCAACGGACTTAGCAAAACGTGCTTACTAAATTCTACTACAAACATGAGCTTACTTGGTATCAACAGACTTCGGTATGATGGGCTTACACCTAATGCAAACAATCCTGTAAAACCAATACAAAGTGACAGCGTATAAATTTACAATCTGAAATCATAATAATTCGTTAATCCTTAGATAGGTTATATCTATATCCAAATTAGGATTATTATTATCGAACTAAAATATTATTTTTATGCACAATAAAATCATAATAAAGTCATATATAATATTATAACATCCATATTAAAATAAGTATGTGCATCGCACATGTTATCTATACTACTATATTAAAACCAAACTCAAGATAAATCGTTCATGAGAATTATGGTCTCGACAAAAAAATGAGCTTATTAAAATCTAATACAAAGATGAGCTTACATGGTATAAACATGATAGCTTATTAAGATCTATTACAAACAATCATCTTAAAACTAATACAAAGTGATATATTATAAGTTTAGAATCTGTAATCATAATAATTTGATAATTCTTTAAATAATATATATCTATATCCAATTTAGATTTATTAATTTTCAATTATTATTATGCACAATATATTCATATTAGATTCAGAACATTACAACTATAATATTAAAATAAGCTCGTGCATCGCATGCGTTGTTCGATATTCTATACTACTATAAAGCCGAACTTAAGATAAATCGTTGGTCATTACAATAGGATTAACTACTCAGAATCAATGGATTTGATAAAAATGGGTTACTAAAATCTAATAAAACATATTTTTTTTAAAAATCCAATTCAAAGTGATAGCTTAAATTCTAATATGGAAATATAATATTTTTTTAGTGCTTTATATAGTATATATTTTTATCCAATTTAGATATATTAATATCCAATTAAAATAATATTATTATTCGCACTAAAATCATATTAGAATCATTGCATTATTTATATCACAATAATATAAACTCGTGCATCACATAAGTTGTTAGTTAGTACTATATTAAAGTCGCATTCAAGATAAATCATTGGTCGGTATTTTGGGCTAAACAACATTCGTGAAGTGAGCTTATTAAAATCCAATACAAACATATTTATTAAAAACCCGATCTATTTATCTATATATATTATATACTCCCACATTTAATCTAAACTACTTTATTTCTGGTTAATAGGCTAAAACATAATTGAACTCACATCTTTGTAGTTGGGTAATTGAACTCAAAAAGTTTGCAGTCGACTAACTTGCATTTACATGATCACTGTCAACATATTTAAATGGACTAACCGAGTACTGATATGGCTGTATGACATGTTAAAAAACAACCAGATGGCTTGCTAATTTGTCATAATTCGAGTAACAATATACATTGATGGGGATCGATAAACGGGGGAATGTTATACATATACATTATATATATATATAACTAAGTATTAAAGAGGTTGAGTAAGATTATGGGATTAAGAACTGAGATGATAGGTGAGATGATATGTATGAGTACATCAACACATGTACAAAAGCACCTTAACAATAAAGTCTTACATTATACGTAAACAATTGAAATCAATTAATCATAATACCCATAAATTTAAAAGGCCTTGAATTCAAAATGCGTATATGAACTCTAGAAATTAACTCATCGATTCATTATTTTTTTTGTTTCTTTTTGTTCTGATCCCTTCTCCATCTTTCAATTCCTTCCTTTGATTTTTTTTCTTTTATCATACTTCTTGAGCAATTTGATCGGCTTTCCTTTTCATCTTCATGTGTAAATAGTATTAATATATAACTGTTTCTAAACTTTGTTATTTGATATGCCCGGTTCAAAAGGTTCAGTCTTATTTATGTTTTAATTGTGTCTAATTGTACCAGTGGACTTACGAGCGTACACGCCTACACGCATAGCTAAAAAAACTTAATGTCCCTTTGTTACAAATCAACAAAAATTAAAGCAAAAGGTTTTTTTCTTTAATTATTCAAGTGCAAGTTAATATTAGTAAAGAAACTTAATATTTATTTTATTACGTGTTCCTCGACACTGAGGGCATCCCTCAAACGAAACCAAACTAAAGATAATTATTTAAACCGTAATAATGGACTTAGCACGCTTATTTTTTTATGTATTGATTATAATTAGATACTTAAATTTTAATCCTTTTTTTTCTAATTCGGACAAAAATATTATAGTAAACATATATATGACCTTATTTCGTATCTCATAGAAAATAAAGTTACTAATAATTTGAAAATTGAATTCTTCTTTAATGTTATACAAGCGTGGGATTAATTTTAATATTTTTTTCCTATTATTAGTATAATCTTATTTTGATAAAAAATAAATAAATTATTTAATAATCTGTGCGCTGTCCGGATTAATTTTGACATTTTTCAAGGAAAATATGGTATAATTGATTGATTTAATCTTGGTTAACACTATTCTAAAATTTTGTTAGCACTTTCCAAAATAATATAGACACATATAATTTATTAAAATAATTAATTTATATATCAAATTTAACTACAAACTCTATTAATCGCCCAAAACACTTAATAAAATATATAAAATAGAATAATAGATTATTAAATAATTTATTAAATTAATTGAAATTGTACAATATGTTATTAATTAATAATATATATTTTGTACGATAAATTATCCTATAACCCGTGCGGTGCCCGGTAATTTTAATATTTCTTGTCATACTTTTGTAAATTACTTATTTTCATAAAAAGAAAATAAATTATAAAATATTTAATGTAAATATGAAATTAATGATATAATTATTTTTTTATGTAAGTAGTATAGTAGAGTTTGTAAAGAAGTTAGAGTTTAAGTAGTATAATATAGATATAACTACTATAAATGATAGAGTTTGTAGTTATGTTGGATACATAAATTAAATATTTTAATAAATTATATGTGTTTATTTTTTTTTGGAATGTGGTAGCAAATATTTTAGGAAGGTGTTAAGCACGGACCAAACCAATCAATTATAATAGTATAGTATAGATGATTTCTTCCTATAACATTTAAATAACTATATAATTTACATGATTAACAAATTATTATCATGTTTTACCTACATGTTTGTACTCAAAATATCAAACTATTATAACCATAATATTTTATATTGTATTTTATTTTTAAAAATTATACAATATTCAATAGAATATATTTATCAGCCTAATCATACTAGCTTTATTTGTTTTAAGGCCAGAACCTCAAAATACTTTTAAAATGTTTGTTTGAGAAGCCACATAAATATAGAAGAAGATTATGAGATGGTTTTTGTAGGTATAATAAATTAATTATTGTTTTTTATCTATGATTGTCCATCTTCTATTCCTATAGAAAATTAAATAATTTTGATTATACTTGTATCATTTCAAAATCCAATATAATATTCTCCCAAACATATGACTTACTTTTAAAAATCTATATATTATGAAATATATTTATTCAAATTATAATATTACTATTTTGGCATTTATTTTTTTAAAAATGAAGATGGTAAGAAGAATCTAGAACGTCCATTTCAATTCTAGCACTCGTACTTCTTAAAAACATCTGTAGAAGTTTAAATTCACATATGTTAGCTCTATTATGTTAGATGTATGTCTTAATAACCCCACTAAATTTTTTTTACACACATATGTGTATTATTTGTACAAGTACCCCCCACAATCTTGTGTTATCCCTTATAAACTCTAAACTTAGGTAATGATAAACTTGAGATAATTCTTTTAACTCTCATGTGATTATTCTCTTTGTAGGAAATTAATTAATATTTTTATGGGTGTTGTATGAAATATATATTTAAATATATCTCTATGTGACCAACTTAAACTATATATGGATTCATTTTATGATATTAAGGATTTCAATTTTGTAATTGTAAATAAAATTTGACACTTTGTAGTGTTTCAAGATTTAAGGTTTCGGGATCAGCAGAATTAATTTACACTGAGAAATTCATTTAGAATATATTATAATTGCTTTGGTTTTTTGTTTTTCTTTTAAAAATTAGTATCTTAATTATTTTAAAGCATCAACATGTTAACATGTTTAGTTTCTGAAATTTGAGTAGTTTTACTCTATTGTTTCGCCTACAGCAAGAACAATATCAAGGGCAACACCAAGGCCAATACCCAACATTCATTCTGCAAGGACAGTCACAAAGCCAAGACCCGACCTGGGTCCCAACAAGAAGAAGATCAGCAACAAGTTCAAGGGCACACAGGTAAGAACATATTATTCATCTACTTTTTTAGATTCCTAAATTAGGGAGAATTCTTTATCTTCTGAAAGTGACTCAAGCACTACTAAAATTTTAGTAGATCATTAAACAAAACAAAGGAATAACCATATAAAGGTTGTTTGTACCTACACTATTGCTTCTATGTTCTGATGTCAATTGTGGCAACATATAGGAATTTGTTAAGAACTTTTGCCGAGGATTGGATCATCATTTCCACTATTATCTTTGTTGATTTATCTTCATCATCATCATCAATCATTACACAAAGAGTTATCTTCATCATCATCAATCATTACACAATAGACCTGCTACAATTCTTTCTTTTAGGCTCCATCACCCAAAGTCTACTTCATCATGCATACAACCACGTGAAAAGATTAAATTTTTTTAGTGGATTATAGAGTCGATAGACCTTGCTTCTTTTGTCATATGCGGTAAAGATACATTTCTTGACAATCTCATCTAATCTCATCTAGCTTTTTTCTTTTCTTGTCAGGAATATGTACATATGCAATGCAACCGAAAATTCTTAGATTTCCAACCAAGCGCTTTGCCAATCGCCGACCTTGTTGGAAGATAAAGATACTTTGGTGCCATTTTTTGTGATACATTGCTCCGCTTGCTTTTTTGTGGGATACTTATACATGTTTGATATTTCATTACAGGTTTTGCTTCTGTTCTTTGTGTCTATTCATTGCAAAACTTCTCTCTTTGTATTTATCATGTGAGAGACAGACAGCTAGACCTTCTCCTTTTTGATTTAAATTCCAATTATCCTCTTGCACTTGTCCTTTTGTAATGTACCTTATAAAGTTCTCAATTTTGGTTTAAAAATCTAATAACCTAAGAGATTCTCATGCTTTTGGATTACTCATCTGATGAGCCTAGAGAACTGCTCCTGAATTCACATCTGATGAACCTTTGGAACTTCTCCTCTTCAATTCATCATGTGGGCCCGTGGAGCCATGTGCCCCAGTCGTCTGGATATGCTAATCAGGAGCTTATTCTCATTCATCCTCAAGACACCTGCAATAGTGATCCTGGCTCCTCCGACATTATTAAACTTGTGCTCTGAATTATGCTGCTGGTTAAATAGGCTTGGGAGGTTAAAGGAATTTCCATAATGTTGTTCACAGAGGTCAAACGGTTCACCGCTACTGGCAACATCTGAAAATTCAGAATAGTTGCAACACTAATGGAATTGTTTTGATAATATTAATAATTTAACACCCATAATGCACAGCAGGTCCAGGGTCCATCACCCATGCTGGAAAGCAAACATTTGCAGTAATGATACAAGTAATGATACAGTTGGAACTTAAACCGTGTACTTCTGAACTGCAGTTGAGTCTGGAGGCACACGGATGTGAGTATAAAGTTGAAGTTGACCCCAAACAAGTAGAGAAATAATGTATCATATCATAGAGCATCATGTTGCAAATGTGTGTACATAAGAAAAAATCTGTTACACTGGTGAAGATGCACAGTCTTCCTTCTTCAAAGTCTTGGGAGAGATGATGCTTAATCCGTTGTACTAGTACACTCATTCCCTAAAATTTAAGTTACACAAATTAGGAGAATGAATAACTAATCTATTGCAGTTTCTCTTACGTCCTCTTAAAGCATTACCAGGTATGACTGGAACAGTTATAACCTAATCAAGGAACAATACTTTAACAAAAATAAAAAATATTTTAAAAACCCATGTTTAATTAAATCCTCGTGAATGATATAATTAATAAACCTGACAATCAAGCAACAATACTTTTATTAAAACAAAAAATATTAAAAAAACATATAAACTTTGCACATATTATTCCTTCATAAATGAAAAGGATATAAGATGAAAACAATTTGAAGTGGTCGAAACAATACCTCAACCCTTAATTTTCTCCAGATGAGACTTACCTTTGGTGTTGGTGTCTCTTAACATATTAACCACCACAACCATGAACATTTGGCAAACCAAGTCATTGCAAGAACATACAAGAACTAATATGCCAATATATGGAATTTGTGAAATAAAGGATGTAATGAGATTAAACATTTCTTTATTACACAAGAGAATTTATTTGAATTTTAATTGGAAAGGCAAAACGTGATAGGATCCACGCCCAAAACACTTCCATCAACTCAAAAAGGTGAAAGAGAGGTAGATAACTGAGAGGGTTAGAGAAACCATATGGTTTGTTGCACCACTAAGTACAAAATGAAAGAAACAAAGTTGAGAGACATCAAAATGAAGTATAATATCATTTAGCCAAGAACTATTTGAAAATTGGAAAATCGTTGAGGGCAATTCTTCAAGAATTTCAAAGTTTATGATGTCGAAATTATTAGATCTCATCTTTCCCTTGATTAAGTCATTTAACATGTGGATCAACTTATATATTACGTCATTTTAACAAACCCCTCATATTTAGATGAGCTATCACCATAAGAAAAACAGGTAAATACGACCGGCCAAAAGTCCTCGCATTTACCTAAATATGTCAGGACACGGTCGTATCTTTTAGTTTGTGGATCGGTCATGATACCGGAGGAATATTTAGTAAGTCAGTCATTTTTAAAGTAAATTGGACCAGCTAATTTTGACCATTTAAAAAAAACGCTTAAATTCAACTGGCCAAATTTGACCAAGGTAGTCGAATTTGACTTTTCACCAAAAAATTGAAAATCCCGCCCAAACTATTAAATATTTTGAATAAATTTAAAATGTCTGCCTAAAATTAAATTGACAGTATATGGTCAAAGATGCGAATCTAAATTCCACCACCTTCGGTTGAATTAACAAACACCAGTTTTAAGAGACAAATCTCTCGCTGGAAATTGGAAAATTTCCAGATTCCGGTGAGTTTACCCAGGTCCAGTCATATTCCAGCAGCTTTAATTTCTCCAAAAAAGCTCAGTTTTCAGTCCAATTTTTCAATTTAATACACTCAAAATTGACCCAACAATCTCATATTCATATCCAAACTTACAAATAACTAGCATTTAACCGATTCCGGTCAAAATCAATTGAACGTCTGTAAAGAAAAAAACAACATTAACAAAAAATTTACCAAACTAAAAAAACCTTAATATAAACAATTTCCCCACCACATACCAAGCATGTAAATCGAGCAACACAGTCAATCATAAATCATGAAAAAATTATCTACACGCTCATGTTCAATGATCTATCGATTCGTAACTTCAAAACACATCAATAAACAACCTAAAGTAAAAAGTCTAATTCGAATTAAAATCAAGAAAATGGAAATTTTTGAAAAATTATCTCCCTAGCTCTCTACCGAATTATTACCTTCAGGAGGGGGAGTAAGATGGTGGGAGGGACACAAATAGAAATAGAGGGGGAGAGAGAAAAAGAGAAGGGGTGGGTTACCTGAGTGAAAGGAGGGCTTCGGGTTGAAAATTTTATTTTATCATTTTTTTGTTTTTTTTACTTATAATTTGGTTTTATTAAATGTAAATTCAACCATTGGATGAGTGTTTTAGGGGTTAAATTTGGTGTGTAAGATCTAATGCAAGGGGGCTACTGAAGTGGCACTAAATTCAACTGTAACCGTTCGAATTTAGGAGTGTCGATTAATATTTTTCTTATGCTTTCTTATAATTTCTAGAAAATTAAAATTGTAATTAATTAACTTTTTTCTTACAAATGTTATAATATTAAAAATATAATAAATTATATTAACAACCTGTTATTTTAATAAAAAATTTAAAATCATGAAGTTGGTCAATTTGAGCATAAATTCCACGAAAAAGATTGTGTGGTGAAATATTTAGTTAAGTTAATGATACCTTATTTGTTAAAATAATCGAGGTCTAATGATTAAAAATTGTTAAAATTTGCATATAACATTTTCTTGTAACCATTTTAACATCCATGTGGTTGGATGGTCTAATATTATTCTAAATAGTACGAACACTCTATGGTAAGAATCTCAACCCCTAAATTCGAATTTGTAAAATAATTCGAATAATCACATCCGTAATAGATTACTCAAAATAAATGAGATATAAATTAAAAACTAAAACCCTAATCGATACCCTAAAATTTAAATTTATAACCCCATGTAATCATACTACCTACTCTAATGTAGAGATTCAAAAACAAGTTAATTATTAGCTCACTAATATTTTGTCAAAAAATATAGTGAATGTAGTCAGTCGACTTGGAACGCGATAATATTTTCATAATTTTTTAAACTTTTTTTTATAAATATATATTTAAATTTTACGGAAGTATCATAAAATTTAAATAAAAGTTCTTTCATCACATATATTTTTATACCATATAAACTTGTAGTTGGGATGAATGTTATTATTGTGTGTATACATATTTTTAAAAATATTCACTAACATTTAAATAGTTTAAATAAATTATTAAAAATTCTGAATATACTAAATACAATTGAATGTGGCCAAATTAGATACATACAAACGGATTTGTGTGGAAATATAAATTTCAAAATAGAGGGGAATTTCCACCAACTTTTGCCCCAAAAGTTTTAAAAGTTATAGGAAATTTCATGCCATTTCCAAATAATAAATTTGACCAAAATCGATTGAATTTAGGAGAGCCAAAAAATTTAATGCGGAAAATTTCATCCAATTTTTTTAAAGAATCTCTCCTTGCTAACTAAAGGTAGTACATATGAAGATTATAAATGTATGTTGTTTTAAAACAAGCTAAGATACACTTTAATTTGCTTTTTTATGAAAATAGAATAGTCTTCGAGTTCATAATTTTGCATTTCTATATGTGATTAAATCATGTACTTATTCAATTACATATTAACTTAGGTGCGAATATTCTTGTAAATTCCATGTAGACCTAGCCGCATAAATATGACAATCTTCTAAGTTTTGTATTCATAGAAAATGATCAAATTATTTCATTGCAGTTGCAAGTTTTATGTATATGTTTTGTGTGAGTAAGTTGTATGGAATTACTTAAAAAAAACTCTTTCGCGTAATCTCCAACAATTTATTATACATTTAAATTCTTAGAAAGTGGTATTATAGATTTTGTGATTTAGAGATGACTTTCACAAAAATATGTTGCGATCAAAATTTTCTGGTATGACGGGAAATAATTGTAATCAATTGAGTATTCAAACAAAGGTAGGGTCTTTCTAGTGTGTGTCAATGTAACAAATACATTTACATGATGAGATAATTTTTATGAACGAGAGCCATTATTATTAATGAGATTAGAGCTAATAAAAAATTTAAGTTGCTAATGTACGTCGGCATGGAGACAAACAAGAAAATCGATTTCGGTATTGTAAGAATCTCAAGATTTTTGAAAGATTATGGAATATGGATACAAAGAACCATACATGTTATCTTACCGTAATAACTAAGACTTTGAAGGGAAATCCACTAACAGTTAAGAAGACTCTCTTTTTTATTAATCAATTGGTAAATTGAGTAATTTTCTAAAGGATTTCTATGATATATCAACATTAAAGCTAACAAGAGAAACTGTAAGTAAGTCCAAGAAAGCTCAAGAAAACCAATAATGAGAATATACTAGTTTTGTGTTCGTTTAATCATAAATATGAATATCTGATTAATATTTTATTAATGTGTAATATTAAAGTAGGTTAGTAAAATAGGAAATAAGTATATAAGTACATCTAAGTAAACATGTAAATATATAGAAAGTACAACTAATTTATACAAAATTTAAATATGTTAATAATTAAATAAGAAATAAGTATACAAATGCGTATAAATAAACATGCAATGCTTAGAAGTACAACAATGACCCGCCATTTAATTGAACCAACACACTACTTTCCTATTCATTATTAAATAATTAAGTATCTGTCATGAGTTGCATAGATGATAAAAAGGGTGTATATAGTAAATATGATGTCGTTATTTTCCTAGAATGAAAACTAATACTAACCCATTATATTTTCCCTTATTGAATGAAACTCTAAACCATTTTACAAAAGTTCAATAATTACTATATAAGTATTCTTTAAATAATCATTTACTTTTGGGTAAATAAATTAGAAAATTTATTTAGGTTAGATTTGAAAAAATATAGTCCTAAAACTGTAAATTTATTAGTTGGATTACATTTAATCAACAACTAATTTGAAAGAGATAAGACCACATATAGACTATATATAACATTAATACGTTATCCTAATTACCTATATTTACTAACTTATTTAATTTATTTTGTGTGTTCTTTATATGTATATCTTTTGTTCCTCTTTATACATATATATGCATTTATATATATATATATATATATATATATATATATATATTTATAGGTATGAGTGTGATATATAGAGAAAATGAATGTGGCTATCTTAATTTGTTTCAATTGTGTTGTTCATATGATTTTTTTTATGTGTACGGTGTATTCATGTTTATACATATATATGTATAAGTATGATGGAGAAGGAGAGAATAAACGTGGCTCTCTATAGTAAACTAATAACCGAATGTGTTTTTCATCTATATTTTATAAATTTTTTATGAACTTGGTAAGAGTTAAATCTCACTGTTATATGTTCTTCAAAGGCTTGAGTTTTTTGAGCTTCATTAGTTGTTATTGTTCATTTTTTATGATTTAATATGAATAAAATATGTAAATTATATAATTAGTAAGTTGTATTGTTATTTTGTGTCATGTACATCAAGTTTCGATTATGTATACCTATGTTTGCGTAAGAGCTAGAGGGGGGTTTATTTGCGTCTTTATTTGATATGGGTTTAATGTTGTTAGTTCTCTATGAGTTGTATTTACGAATACTAACTAAGATTTCTAAGTTTAATCGTATGATATGAAATGAGAGTATGTAGAATTTTATCAATGCTTTTGATCTTGTTTTATTAGTTTTTCATTATTTTGACGATTTATCTGACTTAGAAATTATGTTTTTTTGTTATATTTAGTATCTTGCATGAATGATATCTAATTACTTGGAAATATTTTCTAATTACTTTGTAGTATGCAGGGAAAATGCTAATCAGAGACATGGGACGTGGTCGTGGACTTAGTCGAAGAACTTGTGCTATTTTACGAACACCTAGTCTACCTTCTCCACGCAATCAGAACACCCGTAAGATTACCAAAAACACTTGTAAGACCAATATAGAGACCCGGGCATAGAAATGACCTAGATCACATTCTGATCGCAAGTTTAGGGAAAAGAAACCAAGAACACCATGCCGCATCAAATTCCAAGTGGGACAATAATTATGTATATATGTTTATCGTATAAATCTCATTCAACTTCAAAATGTATGTGAAAAAATATGAATAAGATTAGCTCATAGATTATGAAGCTTTTGTGTTTATGACTGACTACATTAAAATTAATTTTATAGTATACACAATGATACAACAGTGAAGATATTGAATGCGACTATTCGTTCAAAATGGGCAGTTGGGCATACACGTGTATTGCCATTCTTGCACAAAATTCGAAATGGGCTGAAGAAGTTACCAAGAAGTTTGTTGTATGTTATTTTTATTTTTATAATTATGTACATTACACACACCTAAGTTCTTTCTATTAATTAAGGCATTTGAAGATGCAAAAACCCGAAAAGGCTAAAGAGTGTTTAGAATTATATGTCAAAAAGAGTATTAAAAAATTGGTCAATCAGTTCTCCCTCTCTCTCGATGAGAGTCGGCCGCCCCATCTTCCTTTAACCCGAATCATCACACCTCCTTCTTCACCCTTCTACCCATCTTCATCTCTATCTTCATCCTCTCTCTTCATCCATACAACATTTTTATCATTTGTTTTTAACTTCCTTTCAATAAATATTGGATTCTGTTCAAAAATTCGCTTCTTTTTCATTTCTTTAATTGAGTTATTATTTATAGATGGTGTCCGGCAGGTAGATAGTTGGGGTGCTTTTGATACGGTAGTGAAAAGCGCATGTGCTCACCTCTCACAAAATATTTTTGTTCATAACACGAGGGCCCTCTCAGTTTTTGCAATTGAGTCCTCTGAACATTGTACGATCCATGGAATTAATGTGAGGGCAATTGTGAAACTACTATTTTCGGTGGAGATGCAGGCTGGATCGCTCGAGAAACCATTATCTTTATTTTTAATTATCAGAATATTTGTTTTTCAACCTGGTTGCATGATGAATTGGGGGTTTGTATCGATTGAATTTTTTTCATGTTATTAATTAAATCTGCTATAAATTTGGAAAAAAATAAATAAATAAATTGGTCAATCAAGAAAAGGGGTGGTTCGAAGAAAGTGTAGAGTTTTCCAAGAATGCTATAGACATAGGCATTTTCATCATTATTTCACAATGACATAGAAGAATTATAAGCTAATTAATGATTATATGATTTTTATACTCTCGTGTGAAAGGATTTTCGCATGGCCTACAACCTTAATTACCTATTATATTATAATTGAAAATGTGATCAAGAGATTCTCAAATTCATTTATATTTTTTTATCCCTATATTATATTAATAATTTTATTTTTCTAATCTTTTTTTACATAATTAGATGTTATTGGTGCACTACTTATCATTTTTTTCTCATTTTCTTTTCATTAAAAGCATTTCTTTGTGATTACATATTGTTTTTGTTTACATTTGAATTTAATTGTGGATTAGCAATTTATTTTATATATTAAATTTTGGGTTCTTTGGAGTTTATTTTTGTTTTGGATGATTGTTGGCCAACTAAATTTATTTTAAATTTATCTCCACACGTGCTAGGCTTTTATACACATACAAAACAATACTTATAAGTAAAGTAAAATTAGTTTGAAATTATTATACAATTGATATATTACATATTATATAGACTTTGCTTGATAGGAATGTTGGATAGATATTATTTAAAACTTTTGTCTATATAAAGTAATTGTTACTTATTTCAATTTTAAAAATTTAATTTGTAGTTAATAATCAATAAAAAGATGTTATGGCTATATAATTTATATAAAAGTAAATGAAATAAACTCTTCTTTGTTGTAGTTTTGAGTAATGTATACAAGAGATAACTAATATTATCAATTTAAGATATCTGCATATAGATCCTCACAAATTTAACAATATTTGATTAATAATAATTAACATGATACTAATTTATCTATTATTTCCAAACGGGTTACTACGATTACATTGCTTGAATTTAAAAGATAATAGATAATAAAAAAATTAGTACAACAAGGACAGTGACAAAGTGGATGACTACGACCTCCTTGGACAATCAGATGACACCCTCATTCGAATCAGATGACCTAATAGGAGACATGGTTTATAGGAAGAAGGGGCAAAATAGACGGATGTATTGTGCTGCTACAGTGGGGTCAACTGTGATGGCTGCCGCACTTTTTCGAGTTTTGGGGCTAGATTATGCGGAACTCCCTTTAGTCGCAACTGTGATAGGGTGACCTTTCCTATCACCTCCTGTGCAAAACATTACACTATTTTAATAAAAATAAATAAAAATCAATATTAAAGAATCAAAAATAGAATTAGTATGTATACCTCCCCAGATCTTTGATGTATAATGAACAATCCCTGATAAAGCTACACATATGAAAAAATTTAAGGATTAAAAGTGCCAACCTATAATAAAAAGCAAATTAAAATCTTATTTATTAGAAATTAGTTGTACCTTTAGCACAAAGACCCTGATGTCTTCCCGGATCCGCTCTCCTCACCATCTTTGCAGCTCAATTGGTTGGTCATATACTAAATTTTGAAGTTCTGGAATATGGTAAGATTTGGGCGGCCGTCAAGGAATTATGGATTATGGAGTATGTGCAACACCCTTAAGTTTATATAGGCGCTGGTATATAAAACATTAGAAATTTGTAGGAAATTTCTTAGAAATTTCTTTACTAATATTCTTCAATCAAGTAATTTTTCTATTTGTCTATTATTTTTTTAGGTCATATTCTTCGTAAGGTTTAAAAACAAAGAAATAACTTTTTTGTTTGTTTTTTATAGTTGTATGATAAATATCAAAATAAAATATTTATTAAATTTATTATTTTATTTAGTAATCCAAAAACACAATTACAAATGATAAATTTTTGAATTTTGTAATCCGTGCATATTTCCCACTCTCTCTGTCTCAATTCTATACATTTTCAAAATGACTCAAAATTGTAAAATTTTATTATATAGAAATTAACTACTCACTAGTTATATATATATATACAAATAATCAAATAGAAACTAAAATTAAAATAAAAACTAGAAACTAATATCAGCCCTTAGATCAATCTAATCCAAGGGCCCCCTAGATGTAGTACACACTATATATATGCTCCCTCCTACACATAATTCCAGTTTTTCCCCTCCGTTTTTTATTTAATTTTTCCCGTTAATCGGTGAACTTTTTTTGAAATCCGACTTCAGTGTATTTCTCTCCATATGTGCCATGTTTTGACGTGATTTAACAAAAAAATTATTTTAGTTTTTAGTTTTCATTATAAGGAGGTTTGTATTAGAGTAGCCCTTATATATATATATATAATATTGATGAGTACCATCACTTTACTCAATTTTCTTACTTTTTTTCTTCAAAATTACACTATTTCTTAATACCAAACCATTTGTATATATTTCAAGGAGACTATGAATCTTATTAATTTCCATTGTCTCTATGAAATTTTCTAACGAAATTTTATTTATGATTGAAGGAGGGACCGAGAGAGTAATATTTAAAATTTCTACATGAATCATAAAAATTTGAATTTTTAAAACTAATTTACTTATTTTTTATGAAATATGTATTTCTAAATTAATTAAGTTAAACAATTTATAGGAGTAAAGAATTGGTACTAAATACAACAATTTTTTTTCAACCATATTATGTAATTTATAAAAAAACTTCTTAGTGCAAATATATTATATTTTATAATTTGAAATAATATATTAGTGTTTTTCCAAAAAATAAAATGGTGTAATACAAAAATGATCAAAATAGACTATTTATGACCATTTTCAACAATATTTCTTATGAAGTTGGTCGGTTACATTGTGATGGGATATAATTGATGAAAATATTTCTTTGTTTGTCTATAAACATGAAAAAGATCAACAAACCAAAGTTGACACGGACCACCGTGACATCCTAGTCAACCGTGACATGTGGCACATACATGCCAAGTAGGAAAAACCGGGACCAAGCAAAGGTGAATTGTAGATTTAAAAGTAACCAAAAACTTGGTCGGTTATCAAACTTTATTAAACATTCACGTTGCTGCCATGTAAATGGGTGGGACCAATACTCAAGAAAATGAAAAAGTTATTTATTACCTTTTTGATCCGTAATGACCATTATCATAGATCGAAAAGTCATTTCCGACTCAGACTCATCCAGTCTGACATATTTGGTCGTAAGTTAATATAGGTGACATTAATACAAACAGGTATTTAGAAAGTACACAAGTGAGATATAGACATCATAACTTATATTCTAATTAATGATTATATGATTTCTAAGTTCTCCTCTAAAATGATTTTTCCATGGCCTCCAACCATTATTTCCTATTATATTATAATCACAAAATATGCTCAAAAGATTATAAAATTCATTTATATTGTTTTTGGCCCTTTTTTATTAAAAGCATTTATTTATGACCTATTGTTTCTCTTTTTCTTTTAATTACAAGTATTATTAGTGACTACATATTGTTTTTTATTACATTTGAACTTAGTTGTGGATTAGTTTTTTTTTGAAGTTCGCTTCTTCCGGTTTTTCCATCATCCAAGTCATGTTCTACATTCTTGTTAAACTGCGCTTCTAATTCACTCTCACGATTATTTACCTTTGTACTTAATTCTTTCACATGTTGTTCACTAGAAACCTTAGTTGACATCGAAACCAACTAAGTACATTTCCACTAGCCAGTTTGGTGTGTGGCTCTTTCCATCAAAATCG
The DNA here is from genome assembly GCF_009905375.1 of Apium graveolens. NCBI lineage: Eukaryota > Viridiplantae > Streptophyta > Magnoliopsida > Apiales > Apiaceae > Apium > Apium graveolens. The sequence goes on along the minus strand of NC_133650.1, from coordinate 204,880,247 downwards.
ACTGCATTTGTCCATCTCTGACTGTAGCTTTTTCAACGTTGCAGCCATCTCCTCGTTGTTGGAAGCGTTACCTTTTGTGTTTGTCGGGTTTCGTGGTGGTTCGCTGGTGGAAATGATGTAGGTCTGTAGAAATCCTTAGCAATTTTCCACAGACGGCGCCAATTATTTTTACCAAATTTATGTGTGTTAATGCTAATAATATATTTATAAGTTTTTAATGAAAGAACTAGGATTATAACGTAATGAAAATAGCAAGTAAAAAACACCACGATTTGGTGAGGCGGAAAATCCCGTAAAGGATCAAAACCGCAGGTGGGATTTGTAGCCCAGCCTAAAAGAGATCCACTATATCAAAATCACGTAGCTGAATTACAATGTAAGAAGTAGTGTATTTTTGTGTTCTACTAGAAGACTTGCTCTAGTCTATGTATTTTCTACTATTTATCCCCCTCTAATCTTCATGCCGTTATCTCTCTTTTTTATTTGAATTGCCTTCTATCCTTTTGTTAGCTATTTTTTCTCCTCCCATCTCTCTTACCATCTTCCACGTTCTTCTCCACTTTTTTGATGCTTATCTCCTATTTTTCAGGTTTGTTATTGAATCCTTCTACACGTCTTTGGCTCTCTTCTTGTAGCTGTCTATGTCGACATGTCGCATGCAACTTCTAGTCGTCATGTCATAGAAATACTTCATATAAAAAAATAGCAAGTACATATCTTATTGTCTCCATGCGTACTACTGGAGCAAAAGTTTTAGTAAAATTAATTTCTGGTTGCTGAGAAGTACCCCTTAGATACTAATCTTGCTTTGTGCTTTTGGACTGTTCCATCTTTATTATATTTTGTCTTATAGACCCACTTCAGTCCTATGACATCTTTATAGACTCCTAATTACTTTTGGCTGATAGCCAGGGCCACCATGTGTTAGATAGTTCAAGCATTCTTGTTTACATATATAACAAATACATTTATATGATCATATAGATTTTTATGCACGAGAGCCATTATTATTAATGAGATTAGAGCTAATAAAAAATTTAAGTTCATATTAAGCAGGGCATATATAGCTTATACAGATAATTAATCAGATAATTCCAATAAACATTATAAAGAATGCTTAGATTACACTTCATGTGATTCTTTAAAACCTATAATGTACAGACCAGCTCTGATGAAAATTTGCAAGATATACCTGAACGACTTTGCAGCATCAACAATTCCACTAATGTACACATCGGATGGAAATATCTGGAAATGAAGAGCAGAAAACATTAGACAAAGGACAAAGTATAAGCACTTGTAGCTTAATGACATGCTTGATCTAAAGTTAGAGGATTGAGCAGATCACTGAAAACTGATCACGTCACAAATGGCTAGTACATGAACGAAAAAAATTAGTGTCAAAGAAATAAATGGAACAGTAGGTTTTTTATGCCTGTTTCAATATAGTAATTAGTGACTAATTAATCTATTAAACTATTCGCGTGAAACATGTACAAATATATTTTTTTCTTTGGTTCCTTTTGTTGTGTCATGTGTGTTTACTGCATACATATAATCACATACACAATTTACAATTCACGAAGAAAAATCCTTTCCCATTACCTAATTACTTTTTTGAGGATTACATAAGCCTCCTTATAGACTCCCAATTACTTTTGGCTGATAGCCAGGGCCACCATGTGTTAGATAGTTCAAGCATTCTTGTTTACATATGTAACAAATACATTTACATGATCATATAGATTTTTTTGCATGAGAGCCATTATTATTAATGAGATTAGAGCTAATAAAAAATTTAAGTTGTTAATGTGCGTCGGCATGGAGACACACAAGAAAATCGATTTCGGTATTGTAAGAATCTCAAGATTTTTGAAAGATTGTGGAATATGGATACGAAGAACCATACATGTTATGTTACAATAATAACTAATACTTTGAAGGGAAATCCACTAACAGTTAAGAAGACTCTCTTTTTTATTAATCAAGTGGTGAATGGAGTAATTTTCTAAAGGATTTCTATGATATATCAACATTAAAGCTAACATGAGAAACTCTAAGTAAGTCCTAGAAAGCTCAAGAAAACCAATAATGAGAATATACTAGTTTTATGTTCGTTTAATTATAAATATGTATATCCCATTAATATTTTATTAATGTGTAATATTAAAGTAGGTTAGTAAAATAGGAAATAAGTATATAAGTACATCTAAATAAACATGTAAATATATAGAAAGTACAACTAATTTATACAAAATTTAAATATGTTAATAATTAAATAAAAAATAAGTATACACACGCATATAAATAAACATGCAATGCTTAGAAATACAATAATGACCCGCCATTTAATTGAACCAACACACTACTTTCCTATTCATTATTAAATAATTAAGTATCTGTCATGAGTTGCATACATGATAAAAAGGGTGTATATAGTAAATATGATGTCGTTATTTTCCTAGAATGAAAACTAATACGAACCCATTATATTTTCCCTTATTGCATGAAACTCTAAACCATTTTACAAAAATTCAATAATTACTATATAAGTATTCTTTAATAATCATTTACTTTTGGGTAAATAAATTAGAAAAATTATTTAGGTTAGATTTGAAAAAATATAGTCTTAAAACTGTAAATTTATTAGTTGGATTACATTTAATCAACAACCAATTTGAAAGAGATAAGACCACATATAGACTATATAAAACATTAGTGCGTTATCCTAATTACCTAAATTTGCTAATTTATTTTATTTATTTTGTGTGTTCTTTATTTGTATATCTTTTGTTCCTCTTTATACATATATATGCATTTATATATATATATATATATATATATATTTATAGGTATGAGTGTGATATATAAATTTTTGATGAACTTAGTAAGAGTTAAATCTCACAGTTATATGTTCTTCAAAGGTTTGAGTTTTTTGAGCATCATTAGTTGTTATTGTTCATTTTCTATGTTATCTTTTATGATGACAAATGCTTTCATTTTGAAATAATGATGTAGAAAAATGATTTAATATGAATAAAATATGTAAATTATACAATTAGTAAGTTGTATTGTTATTTTGTGTCATGTACATCAAGTTCGATTATGTATACCTATGTTTGCGTAAGAGCCAGATAGGGGGGAGTTTATTTGCTTCTTTATTTGATATGGGTTTAATGTTGTTAGTTCTCTATGAGTTGTGTTTATGAATACTAATTAAGATTTCTATGTTTAATCGTATGATATGAAATGAGAGCATGTAGAATTTTATCAAAGCTTTTCATCTTGTTTTATTAGTTTTTCATTATTTTGACGATTTATCTGACTTAGAAATTATGTCTTTTTTTTGTTATATTTAGTATCTTGCATGAATGATATCTAATTACTTGGAAATATTTTCTAATTAATTTGTAGTATGCAAGGAAAAATGCTAATCAGAGACATGGGACGTGGTCGTGGACTTAGTGGAAGAACTTGTGTGATTTTACGAATACCTAGTTTACCTTCTCCACGTAATCAGAACACTCGTAAGATTACCAAAAACACTTGTAAGACCAATATAAAGACCCGGGCATGGAAATGACCTAGATCAAATTCCGATCACAAGTTTAGGGAAAAGAAACCACGAACACCATGCCGCATCAAATTCCATGTGGGACAGTAATTATTTATATATGTTTATTGTATGAATCTCATTCAACTTCAAAATGTATGTGAAAAATACGAATAAGATTAGCTCATAGATTATGAAGCTTTTGTGTTTATTTCTGACTACATTAAAATTAATTTTATAGTATACACAATGATACAACAGTAAAGATATTGAATGCGACTATTCGTTCAAAATGGGCAGTTGGGGCATACACGTATATTGCCATTCTTGCACAAAATTCGAAATGGGCTGTAGAAGTTACCAAGAAGTTTGTTGTATGTTATTTTTATTTTTATAATTATGTACATTACACACACCTAAGTTCTTTTTATTAATTAAGGCATTTGAAGATGCAAAAACCTGAAAAGGCTAAAGAGTGTTTAGAATTATATGTCAAAAAGAGTATTAAAAAATTGGTCAATCAATTCTCCCTCTCTCTCGATGAGAGTCGGCCGCCCCATCTTCCATTAACCCTAATCATCACACCTCCTTCTTCACCCTTTCTACCCATCTTCATCTCTATCTCCATCCTCTCTCTTCATCCATACAACATTTTTATCATTTGTTTTTAACTTTCTTCCAATAAATATCGGATTTTGTTCAAAAATTCGGTTCTTTTTCATTTCTTTTAATTGAGTTATTATTATTGTGTCTGATTGTCTCACTTTGTGCGATGTGTCTCGCGTTATGCGATGTGTTGAAAATGGATTTCACGGTATATTGGGAGATCTGGATATCTTGCATCAACAACACTTTCGGTAGGTTTATAGCTGGTGTCCGGCAGGTAGATAGCTGGGGTGCTTTTGATACGGTAGTGAAAATCGCATGTGCTCATCTCTCACAAAATATTTTTGTTCATAACATGAAGGCCCTCTCAGTTTTTGCAATTGAGTCCTCTGAACATTGTATTATCCATGAAATTAATGTGAGGGTCAATTGTGAAACTACTGTTTTCGGTGGAGATGCAGGCTGGATCGCTCGAGAAACCATTATCTTCATTTTTAATTTTCAGAATATTTTTATTCAGTTAGTTAAGCAATCCGGAAACAAACAGGCTAATTATTTAGTTCGTCTTTTTGTTTTTCAGCCTCGTTGCATGATCAATTAGGGGTTTGTACCGATTGAGTTTTTTTCATGTTATTAATCAAATTTGCTATAAATTTGGCAAAAAAATAAATAAAAAATTGGTCAATCAAGAAAAAGCGTGGTTCGAAGAAAATGTAGAGTTTTCCAAGAATGCTATAGACATAGGCATTTTCATCAGTATTTCACAATGACATAGAAGAATTATAAGCTAATTAATGATTATATGATTTTTATACTCTCCTGTGAACGGATTTTCGCATGGCCTACAACCTTAATTACCTATTATATTATAATTGAAAATGTGATCAAGAGATTCTCAAATTCATTTATATTTTTTTATCCCTATATAATGATAATAATTTTATTTTTCTAATCATTTTTTACATAATTAGATGTGATTGGTGCACTACTTATCATTTTTTTCTCCTTTTCTTTTCATTAAAACACTACACCATAAAATGCCTACTGTAACACCAACAAAATGTAGCATTTGGGGGTAAATATATTGCTCTTGCCCCACTTTTAAGCTAAGGTAACATTTTCTTAAAGATAGGTTTTTCCATGTTACCGTAGGAGTCTAAGGTAACATCTTTGGTGCCTAAGGCAACATCGTGTTTTAACTTGTTTATATGTTGCCTTAGCTTGTTAATGCAACAGAAAGAGAGATCAGTTGTAACTTGTTTTTTATGTTACCTTAGAGTTTTAAAATGTTTTTAAAATGTGGACCCCACGGGGGGACCCACTAGCTGACATGGCAAGTGTGAGACCCACAGTGCTGAGTTGTCTTGATGACGTGGCAAGTGAGCCCATATAACCTAATGTAACACTTTGAAATACTGTTGTAACACTATAACTAGCCTAATGAAATGTTTTAAATATACTATGGTAACAGTTTAGGAGGCTATTGTAACACTTTAGCACAAAAAAATGGAAATGCTTATTCTGTAAACTGAAGAATCCCAATTATACAAATTCATAACTACAAAAAATGCATCCAACCCAAACATTAAACTAGTTCATGTTCTTTACTTAACAACAGCTAAAAATTATAAATTTTAAAAAGTACTACTAGAAGCTAATGTTTTAATTTGCTTCACTTTCTCCTGGACTCCACCATCCGGACCTTTCCCTTGCAGAAAAGAGTTTTCTTTTAGGTGAGAAGCCAAAAATATCATGAAGAACTTTGTTGTCCTGTTTCCATGAAGGTACTTTGTAATAAGAACCTTTAATCATTTATAACTCAACAGAACAGCCAACAAGGAGGTCAAGGTAAAGAATGAATAGACTTGACCTGCATTTGCTTGCCATATGTTTTCAGGAAGGTATATCTCCAGAAATAAACAAAAAACAAACAGCAACAATAATTTCTCGAACAAATACTGGAGCAGATTGTTTGCTAAAGAGATGTTAGAAAATGAATGAAACTGTGATTGATCACAAAGACATATAGCTCACCTTGATATATTTGAGTTCCTAGTCAAAGTAGTTTCTAGTATATCCCCATTTAAAACTTGTATCCAATTATATCTATTAAACATGTCTTGTTCACTTCACTTGCATTTAAAGATTAATTCATTATATGATTGCCATGTCATAGATTGTCATTGTATGGGTTCACTACTTTTTAGTTTACAGCCTTTAACCCTTCAATATCACTATACTTGTTAATACTTGACACTACGCCTACTTTTCTATTATGAAGTATAACCGTGTCAAGTCAAAAAACTGTTGTCCCTGCTATTAGTATGTCCTGGCTATATTACACCCCCCCCCCAATTTGAAAATAGTCTGCAACTGAGTTCCAGAATCTTGCTGCAATATCATATGGATAATCAATTACACATCATAGAACACTTGATGATTGATTAAAATATTGATTAAGTAAATGCCTGAAACAAGCTTACAACATAAAAAAGAATCTACCTTATATAAAATTCTTCAGACTTTTGAACTTCTTCTTGGGCTGCTTTAACAGTTTGATTTCTCATACCAAGATTTGAGCAAAACCTCCTCTACAGAACAGAAGCATGTCAATTGAAGCAGGGCAAGAACCAATAAAACTCCATTATAAAACCATGAAGGTGACAGACGAATATTGTGACCAGCCAGGTACCAAAACTTATTTTAAAGGAAGCTCACCATAAAATCCCCAGCATGTATTGTTCCCATCTACACTGACTGGCCCTTTTCCAGCTCAAGTTGCTTCACTATGTATTCCTTTGCTCGGCCAATTTCCTTCTTTGACGCTCCATTGACAACAGAGCAAATTTCTAGTTTGAAATCCACAGGCTTAGGAAAGATCATTATATGCTAGTGCAACATTTATTTTAGCTAGTGTAACAAATATGTACATATTACAATTTATGTAAGGCACCTCAGCTTCAGCAGCGATAAACCCACCTCAGCTTTATCTTCCTACTTTATGTAAGGCATCTCTATATTAACATCCTCATAGTAATTCAGTATGTCCCTTCCACTTTTGCTACCTCTTTGTTCCATTAAAATATAATCACAAACTAAAAATCAACCATATATATAAGGGCATATAAAATGATTGTGGAAAGCCAAGTAAACACATGACCAACAAATGATTTACTAGGTACTTGCGGCTGGAAACTATTAGATTCAGGAAATAATATGAATTATAAAGTACTCGCATCTATGTATTTTAACCTTGTAAACAGGTCTGCATCTATGTGTTTTAACCTTGTAAACAGGTCCAAATCCTCCATGTCAAAGCTTATTGTTCAACGAGAAGTCATTGGTGGCTTTAGCTAATTGGATAAAAGTAAATAAACATAAATCTAACTCGTTCTTTCCAATTATGTTGGTTGCTTCAGCCTCGAATTTAAGTCTTGATATTCCTCCGCAAATGAGGAGTCTAAAATAAAAATGGAAATGCATTTTCTGGCATATACAGGCAATATTATGACTAGTTTTCTACCTTTCCCCTCCAATTAAAACAACTTAATTCTATCATCTAGTCAGTTCAAGATGCAGATAATTGTAATCTGTATAAGGTAAAAATTAAGCAAACATACCCACTAATATGCACCCTCCTCAGATCCATCAAGAACAATCACCGAATTAGGTATAGAGAGACTTGTGTTTGGCAGTTTCACATCCGGAACCTTTACAAAACCATCAAACAACTATTTACTTATCTATGCCAGAAATATATCAACATATTAGGTATTAAATTAAACATATAATTAACCACATAAAACATCAAAAAATCAAATACATGTTTATCTTCCGCAACAAACCCATTAAGAGAACTTCAGAAAAGAGTGTCATGAACACATAAATGAGAGAGGAAGAAAGGGGAGGAGAGAGAGTACCCAAAATCCACAACCTACAGAGAGCGTTTTTACGCTCTCTATTCATACGATTCCAAGCTCTGGTTCTCTCTTTGTCACCATAAATTGAAACTCTAAAAGGAAGCTCAAAATCCAAATCTTTTATTCAAACTACAATTGAACCGAATTTAACTCCAAAATCATACTCAAAATCTAAAATCAAAAGCAAAGATGCCCTGAAATTAAAGAAAGACATTTATTAGTTGAAGCTTAAGTGATGAAATTGAGTCAATTGAAATAAAACAAAAAAAATCCTAATTTACCTGAACCCTAATTTTGATTTGAAAAACTGTAATCAAAAGCCTCTTCAAACCCTTTACCCAAACGGCAACATCTTAATTTGAGGAACAAAATTTACAGGCGAGAGAGAGAAATTTACATAGAGTTGGAGAAAGATCAAAGAGAGAGAAAGAATGAAAAAGAGAGTAGCAGGAGAGAATGAAATAATATAGTTTGAGAGATATTGAAATGACCCAAAAATTTGGGCAATTTATTTCCCGCTTATCCGAAAATAATGCACCTTGTTTGGGTTCAAAATTTTTGAGGTATTCTTTTTATTGTTGTAATATAAATAATATATAAGTAACTATTATTTAATAGAAAATTAAATATTTTTATGTACTTAATTATTCTTGTAAATTTGTATATTTAAATTTAATTTTTTTTTTATTTTCAAATATCAATGCTTACATTACAAATTGAGGAGAAATTTATACTATTTTTAATTTTCATGTATAATTACCAAAAAAATAAATTTATTTTGTACTTTTAAAATTTTATTTTATTCAAGATTCGTATTCATTTAAAAATAAATAATATTTTGTATAAAATTAACAAATCACCATATATAGTATTTATTAAATTCTTATATCACCAAAATCTTGTAAAATTATTATTTTTTTTCTTTAAAATGATTATATTTATCTTTATAATACTCTAAGGTAACACTTATCCATCAATGTTGCAAATTTAAACACGGTAACACTGCATTTTTAGCTAAGGTAACACTAAAACATAATATTGTAGTAGGCCAAGAAAAGTATAGCTAAGCCAACATATCAGAGTAACATTACTCCTAAAGGGGTTGTCATAGGTAATCTATGGTGTAGTGAAAGCATTTCTTTGTGATTACATATTGTTTTTCTTTACATTTGAATTTAATTGTGGATTAGCAATTTATTTTATATATTAAATTTTGGGTTCTTTGGAGTTTATTTTTGTTTTGGATAATTGTTGGCCAACTAAATTTATTTTAAATTTATCTCCACACGTGCTAGGCTTTTAAACGACATACAAAACAATACTTATAAGTAAAGTAAAATTAGTTTGAAATTATTATACAATTGATATATTACATATTATATAGACTTTGCTTGATAGGAATGTTGGATAGATATTATTTAAAACTTTTGTCTATGTAAAGTAATTGTTACTTATTTCAATTTTCAGATTTTAATTTATAGTTAATAATCAATAAAAAGATGTTATGGCTATATAATTTATATAAAAGTGAATGAAATAAACTTTTCTTTGTGGTTGTTTTGAGTAATGTATACAAGAGATAACTAATATTATCAATTTAAGATATCTGCATATAGATCCTCACAAATTTAACAATATTTGATTAATAATTATTAACATGATACTAATTTATCTATTATTTCAAAACCGGTTACTACCATTACATTGCTTGAATTTAAAAGATAATAGATAATTAAAAAAATTAGTACAACAAGGACAGTGACAAAGAGGATGACTACGGATCTCCTTGGACAATCAGATGACACCCTCATTCGAATCAGATGACCTAATACGAGTTTTGCTACAGTGGGGGACTTTTTCTAGTTTTGGGGCAAGATTATGCAGAACTCCCTTTAGTCGCAACTGCTAAGGCCAACCAATGCAAGAAATCCGAGGAAATGGAATAATCAGATAGGGTGACCTTTCCTATCACCTCCTGTGCAAAACATTACACTATTTTAATAAAAATAAATAAAAATCAATATAAAAGAATCAAAAAGAGAATTAGTATGTATACCTACCTAGATCTTTGATGTATAATGAACAATCCCTAATAAAGCTACACATATGAAAAATTTAAGTATTAAAAGTGGCAACCTATAATAAAAAGTTAAATCAAAATCTTATTTATTAGAAATTAGTTGTACCTTTAGCACAAAGACCCTGATGTCTTCCCCAAATGCGCTCTCACTACAACAAATCTGGCCATTTACGACGGTTTTTTTGAACTGAAATCGTCGTAATTGAGCCATTTATGACGGAAAAAAATCGTCATTTTTGGTAGAGTAGTAAGTTCATTTTTTCGTCACAAGATAAAATTGCGTCGCAAGTTAGGAAGTCGGGGCCCACATACTCAATAAAATAATAAATCTACTTACGACGGAATTTATCGTCGTAAGATACCACAATACGACGAATAATAACGTCGTAAGTTATCTACTTACGACGGAAAAAACGTTGGATATTACCTTACGGGACCCACTTTTAATGAGATAAAACCTAATTTTAGGACGAAAAATACGTCGTAAGTTAGAAATTTCTGACGGAAAATGTGATGAACAATCATCGTAAATAACCCAGTAACCAAAAAATATTAAAATCATCAATATGCTTTTTTTTTCAAGTTTCTAGGATTTTTTGGCTTCTAAATCAAATCATTTATTCGTCTAATAGCACGTATTTTACATACAACTGTAGCGCAAACTAATACTAATTTCAAATATGAAAAGTTTATAACAAGAAATCCACGTAATTAAACTAAAATTTAAAACATCATCGTTTACATAAATACTCTCAATAATATTTGACCACACAAAAGACTATAAACCATCATACTTCCTACATAGCAATAAAATGGCATATTATGTCTCTCTAGATGGTCTCTCGAGCAACATATCCATACACGAGTGAACTTTAAGATAGTGCAGAATAAATGACAAACAAGTGTCAATTCAAGAACCTTCATATGCTAGCAATCTTCTATTACTGTTAGTGCAGATTAACTGCAGAAACGAAAATCAAATAACGCATGTTAATACCGTTCCAAATACAAACAATTTAATTTAGGTGTAAGACAATTCGAGTGTAACTTTAGTAGAAGACGTGATCAAGGAATTTGCAAAATCACAAACAAATTGATGTGAAACCAACCTATTGGCCAGGAGAGAAAAATAGTTCGACTAGCAGGGGCAGGGGTTGCCTGTGCCTTGAGAACTTATATAGAGCCAAAGTTAACTTGAATAAATTTCTTAGTCATAAACAAAGTTCTGTTTTAACCATTTTTCGTACAACTATAGCTGTGTAACCTGCAGCAATTAACGTAGCTAGCCAACCTCCAACTGCAAAAAATAGCTAAAAATCAAAGCTTTATCTGATAAAAAAGTAGTTTCACAAAGCATAAGCAACGCACAATACCAAAATATAGGCAGTGAACCATGAATAAACCAAATTACATATTTGTAAAACAAGTCTCACTAAAGCAAAATACTTCGATTATGTTTTCTTAACCTTGATTCAGAATCTGTTCAAATATTACCTAAAAACCATAAAAGTCCCTTATTTTTTCTGCAAGATCCATGCCTTGTATTAGAGATCAGTTAAACAACAATTCAGAACTTAAGTCAGAAGAAGCCTCGCCAAAGTAGAATTCCCAATCATTACTCTCACATTTATAAAAACTTAACTTTTTCTTTTCAATTGAACATAAATGCTTCACAAATCCCAATCAAAATGAGCTTGAACAATACAATACAACATGTGACTAAATATCATAAGGTGATAATCATACCGATAATAAAGCAGATTTTGAGCCCGGAAGACGCAGGAATATCTTGAATAGAAATAGGCAAGACCACCAAGGCAGGAACATACAACAAAGGAAGACACCTATGAATAAATAAAAGTGCAAATTAGTAAAAAAAAGAATAAATAAAAGTGCAGGCTCAAGAAAAATTATCAAATGAGTTGCTGCAACAAGGAAGTTGAAATCAAGAAACACAAGAACAGAGAATATACAAAACATCCCAAATAGTGCACTCGGAAACTTAATCCCAATAATAACAAAAGCCTGAGCCAAGATTTTTCATATCAAAATAATTTTATTTGATTTGACATTTTTACAGTCAAGCATCAGTTTGACTATTACAGCTAACTAGTGTTGAATCTTGAATTAGTGTTTCGCTTATTTTAAAAATATTTTTCAACGATCCAACCGTATAGATGTCAATAGATATATATATTAGTGATATAACCAAAATTTCATATCAAAATAATTTTTTTTGGTTTGACATTTTAACAGTCAAGCATCAGTTTTGACTAGTAGAGTTAACTAGTGTTGAATCCTGAATTAGTGTTACAATTGTTTTAAAAATATTTTTCAACGATCCAACCGTATAGATGTCAACAGATATATATATATATATATATATATATATATATATTAGTGATATACCCAAAATTTCATATCAAAGTAATTTTATTTGGTTTGACATTTTAACAGTCAAGCATCAGTTTGACTTGTACAGCTAACTAGTGTTGAATCCTAAATTAGTGTTACGATTATTTTAAAAATATTTTTCAACCATCCAACCGTATATATGTCAATAAATATATATATATAAATATATTAGTGATATAACCAAAATTTAATATCAAAATAATTTATTTGGTTTGACATTTTAACAGTCAATGATCAGTTTGACTAGTACAGCTAACTAGTGTTGAATCCTGAATTAGTGTTACAATTATTTTAAAAATATTTTTCAATTATCCAACCGTATGGATGAATATATATATATATTAGCGATATAATCAATGTTTCATATTAAATTATTTTATCAAAATATTTATTTTTTTCCGAAATTCTTGAAATGTCACCCAAACAAATAAATATTGACATTAATATGGTTGAATTATGAAATAATATATTTTTAAAAATTGAAATTATCAAAAATCATGTGCTAATTTACGACGGAATCCGTCATAAATTATTTTCTGCAAAAAAATTGAGAAAAGTCAAATTTACCGCAAAAATTTTGGGGAAAAAGTTAATTTTCCATCTTTTATAACTTACGACGAATTTTAATTTCCGTCGTAAATTGGATGTTCCAATATTTTCCGTCACATATATTTCGTCGTAAATTTAGATGAAATATTTTTTTATTTAATTACACGTTTAAATTTTAATAAAAATATTTAACTTACGACGAAATATTCAAATCGTCGCAATTTGAAAAGTTTTTTATTTTCCCGCCAAATTTTTTTGGGAAAAATTTAAATATCCCTCTTTGATAACTTACGACGAATTTTAATTTCCGTCGTAAATTTGGCGATCCGATTTTTTTCGTCGCAAATATTTCGTTGTAAATTTAGATAAAATATTTTTTTATTCAATTTCAATTTAAAATTTTAATAAAAATAATTAACTTACGATGAAATGTTTAAATCGTCGCAACTTCAAATAATTTTTATTTTTGTTTTATCGTGTCGTGCATAATTTTATTAATAAAATACTAAATTTACGACGGTTTTGGGTTTCGTCGTAAATAATTACGACGCATTACTTTTTTCCGTCGTAAGTTGGGCGCGCATTTTTTTCCGTCCTAAGTTGGCCGTCGTAATTGGCCTATTTTGTTGTAGTGTCTCCTCACCATCTTTGCAACTCAATTGGTTGGTCATATACTCAATTTTTAAGTTGTGGAATATGGTAACATTGGGGCGGCCGTGAAGGAATTAGGGATGATGGAGTATGTGCAACACCCTTAATTTATATAGGCCCTGGTATATAAAACATTATAATTTTCTACGAAATTTCATAGAAATTTCTTTACCTAATATTCTCCAATCAAGTAATTTTTCTATTTGTCTATTATTTTTTTTAGTTCATATTTTTTGTAAGGTTTAAAAACAAAGGAATAACTTTTTTGTTTATTTTTTTATAGTTGTATGATAAATATCAAAATAAAATATTTATTAAATTTATTATTTTATTTAGTTATCCAAAAACACAATTACAAATGATAAATTTTTGAATTTTGTAATCAGTGCATATTTCCCACTCTCTCCGTCTCAATTCTATACAGTTTCAAAGTTACTCAAAATTGTAAAATTTTATTATATAGAAATTGACTACTCCCTTATATCCACTATCTTTTCCACTACACTAGTTATATATATATATAGACAAATAATCAAATAGAAACTAAAATTAAAATAAAAACTAGAAACTAATTTCAGCCCTTAGATTAATCTAATCTAAGGGCCCCCTAATGTAGTACACAGGATTAATATGCTCCTTCTTTTCTCCTCGTACACATAATTCCGGCTTTTCCCCTCCGTTTTTGATTTGATTTTTCCCGTTAATCGGTGAACTTATTTTAAAATCCGACTTCACTATATTTTTCTCCATCTCGTAACGATCAATTTGCATACCATATGTGCTATGTTTTGACATGATTTAAAAAAAATTATTTTAGTTTTTAGTTTTCATCATAAGGAGGTTTCTATTGGAGTAGCCCCCTATATATATATATATAATATTGAGGAGTACCATTACTTTACTCACTTTTCTTACTTTTTTTCTTAAAAATTACACTATTTTTTAATACCAAACCATTTGTATATATTTCAAAGGGACCGAGAGAGTAATATTTAAAAGTTCTACATGAATCATTCAAAATTTGAACTTTTAAAACTAATTTACTTATTTTTTATGGAATATGTATTTCTAAATACTTAAGTTAAACAATTTATAAGAGTAAAGAATTGGTACGAAATACAACAATTTTTTTTCAACCATATTATGTAATTTATAAAAAAATAGCTTAGTGCAAAATATATATTATATTATATAATTTCAAATAATATATTAGTGTTTTTCCAAAAAATAAAATGGTGTAATGCGAAAATGATCAAAATAGACAATTTATGACCATCTTCAACAATATTTCTTATGAAGTTGGTTGGTTACATTGTGATCGGATATAATTGATGAAAATATTTCTTTGTTTGTCTATAAACATGAACAAGACCAACAAAACAAAGTTAAAACCGACCACTGTGACATCCTAGTCAAGCGTGACATGTGGCACATACATGCCAAATAAGAAACAGTGGGACCAAGCAAAGGTGAATTATAGATTTAAAAGTAACCAAAAACTTGGTCGGTTATCAAACATTATTAAACATCCAGGTAGCTGCCATGTAAATGGGTGGGGCCAATACTCAAGAAAATGAAAAAGTTATTTACGACCTTTTTGATCGGTAATGACCATTATCATAGATCGAAAAGTCATTTCTGACTCAGACTCATTCAATCTGACATATTTGGTCGTAAGTTAATATAGGTGACATTAATACAAATAGGTATTTAGAAAGTACACAAGTGAGATATAGACATTCTGGACATCGTTTCTCAATGATATAAAAGAAAACTTATTACAAAATTAATAACATTATAAGTTATATTCTAATTAATGATTATATGATTTCTAAGTTCTCCTCTAAAATGATTTTTCCATGGCCTACAACCTTATTTACCTATTATATTATAATCACATAATATGCTCAAAATATTATAAAATTCATTTAAATTCTTTTTGGCCCTTTTTTATTAAAAGCATTTATTTATGACCTATTGTTTCTCTTTTGCTTTTAATTACAAGTATTATTAGTGACTACATATTATTTTTTATTACATTTGAACTTAGCTGTGGATTAGTTTTTTATTTTTGAACTTCGCTTCTTCCGGTTTTTTCATCATCCAAGTCATGTTCTGAATTCTTGTTAAACTGCGCTTCTAATTCACTCTCACGATTATTTACATTTGTACTTAATTCTTGCACATGTTGTTTAGTAGAAACCTTAGTTGACATCGAAACCAACTAAGTACCTTTCCACTAGCCAGTTTGGTGCGTGACTCTTTCCATCAAAATCGACTGCATTTGTTGGAAGCGTTGCCATCTGTGTTTGTCGGGTTTCGTGGTGGTTCGCTGGTGGACATGATGTAGATGTATAGAAATCCTTAGCAATTTTCCACCGATGGCGCCAATTGTTTTTACCAAATTTATGTGTGTTAATGCTAAGAATATATTTATAAGTTTTTAATGAAAGAATTAGGATTATAACGTAATGAAAATAGCAAGTAAAATACACCAGAATTTGGTGACGCGGAAAATCCCGTAAAGGATAAAAACCGCGGGTGGGATTTGTAGCCCAGCCTAAAAGAGATCCACTATATCAAAATCACGTAGCTGAATTACAATGTAAGAAGTAGTGTATTTTTGTGTTCTACTAGAAGACTTGCTCTAGTCTATGTATTTTCTACTATTTATCCCCCTCTAATCTTCCTGCCGTTGTCTCCCTCTTTTATTTGAATTGCCCTTTATCCCTTTGTTAGCTATTTTTTCTCCTCCCATCTCTCTTACCATCTTCCACGTTCTTCTCAACTTTTTTGATGCTTATCTCCTATTTTTCAGGTTTGTTATTGAATCCTTCTACACGTCTTTGGCTCTCTTCTTGCAGCCGTCCATGTCGACACTTGAATGGTCATGTCTTATGTATTCGTCCAGCCCGTCGCATTCAACTTCTAGCCGTCATGTCGTAGAAATACTTGATATAACAAATAGCAAGTACATATCTTATTGTCTTCATGCGTACTACTGGAGCAAAAGTTTCATTAAAATCAATTTCCGATTGCTGAGAAGTACCCCTTAGCTACTAACTACAAGAAATTTGATATTTACTTACCAATATTAAGTGTAGGTAAATGTAATCTATTGGTAAATAAAGAATTTTACCAACCAATATATGATTGGTAAAGATTGGTAGGTAAAAGTTAGTGGAGAAAGAGTCTTTCTCTACAAATATAAATATTGGTAGGTAAAAGTATTATGTGGACCCCACAATATGAATAATTATAATTATCTGTATTTGTATTTTTGCTGATGTGGCATCTCTTTATTAGATGGGGTGATACCTCCTTGTGGGCCCTTGAGACCGCGCATGTGGCAACTGATTGGTGCTTATTTTATAATTTTATGTCATATTATTTTGTTTTTTTTTCAGTTTTCTAAGTTATTTTAATTATTTAATCTTTCATATAAAAGAAGAAAATAAAAAAGAATTCCATAACAAATTGATATATACAATATTGTCGTACAAATGAGATCCAACAATACAATTTTGGTTACATCATTGCACAAAACTTTTACTATATCTGTTGTATTACAAGAATTACATTATTATACATACTACATGAACATTTGTAATCAAATATAAATGATGAGGTTAGCCATTAGTGATCTCTCCATTCCCATCGTTGTGCATAGATTGTCCTTAATTTCAAGCAATGCTTTTGCGGCAGCCAGCCATAATCTCTGACAAAAAGATATAAATGAATTAAACGTCGGTAAAATCATTGAGCTGTCATATTCAAAACTAATCATTAAAAAGATTTAAAAGATATCAAATTTTGAACATCACAGGTATCTATAAAAAATAAATATTATAACATACTAGAACAAAGATATTGAAAGTCGACCTCATGTAGTCAACATGATGAGCTTGACCACGAACCAACATTCACATTACCATTATCCTCCATTTCTACATACAACAACGTATTACACGTAAGTTTAATTGAATTTAGAAATAGATAACCAAAATTATATCACTATAGCACATAGATAAACGAACCTCTTGCATAAGAGTCATGTATCATTTGACTAAGGAGGATATACCAGTAATTGGAGAACTCTATTTTGGAGAATATATAAGAGGAGAAAAAAGATATCAATGCCCATTCATTCCGATGTTGAATATATATTGATATAAACTAGACACCGAGGTCCCAAAAAGATAAATGGAGGAGGTTAGAGATCAGCAAAATTTGCTAGTGATTGATTCACTCTCCATTTTTAGTGATTTTATTTTTTGCTAAATTATTTTTTGTGATTTTATTAACAATATATGGAATATTATAGTTTTGAACAAAAATAATTACATTTTCTCATAAAAATTATTAAAATAAGATAAATTTGGCAAAAATTGCATTTTATGAATATATGTCGAGAATAAATCATACTATGAATCACTACAATAAAATAGGTCAATTACGACGACCAACTTACGTCGGAAAAAAATGTGTGCCCAACTTACGACGAAAAAATGTAAAACATCGTAATTATTTACGACGAAACCCGAAACCGTCGTAAGTTTAGTATTTTATTAATAAAATTATGTACGACACGATTAAACAAAAATAAAAATTATTTGAAATTACGATGATTTAAATATTTCGTCGTAAGTTAATTATTTTTATTAAAATTTTAAATTGAAATTGAATAAAAAATTATTTTATCTAAATTTACAATTAAATATTTTCGACGGAAAAAATCGGATTGTCAAACTTACGACGGAAATTAAAATTCGTCGTAAGTTATCAAAGATGGAAATTTGACTTTTTCCCAAAAAAATTGGCGGGAAAACAAAAATCATTTGAAGTTGCGACGATTTGAACATTTCGTCGTAAGTTAAATTTTTTTATTAAAATTTTATCTTGAAATTAAATAAAAAATATTTCATCTAAATTTACGACGAAATATTTGTGATGGAAAATATTGGAACATCCAATTTACGATGGAAATTAAAATTCGTCGTAAGTTATCAAATAGGGAAATTTAACATTTTCCCCAAAATTTTGGCGGTAAATTTGACTTTTCTCGATTTTTTTGTAATAATTTATGACGGATTCCGTCGTAAATTAGCATATGATTTTTTTATAATTTCAATTTTAAAAAAAATATTAGTTCATGATCCAACCACATTAATGCCAACATTTATTTGTTTGGGTGACATTTCAAGAATTTTAGAAAAAATTAAATATTTTGATATAATAATTTAATAATAAATATTGATTATATCATAAGTATATATATATATATATATATATATATTTTGGTCCATACGGTTGGATCGATAAAAAAATATTTTTAAAATAATCGAAACACAAATTCAAAACTAAACACTAAATAGCTCTACTGGTCAAACTGATGTTTGACTGTTAAAAAAAGCAAACCAAATAAATTTATTTTGATATGAAATTTTGGTTATATCACTTATATATATATTAACATCCATGCGGTTGGATCGATGAAAAGTATTTTTAAAATAATAGAAACACAAATTCATGATTAAACAATAGTTAGTTGTAAAAGTCAAACTCATGCTTGACTATTAAAATGATAAACCAAATAAAATTATTTTGATATGTAACTTTGGTTATATCACTAATATATATATCTATTGACATCCATAAGGTTGGATCGTTGAAAAATATTTTTAGAATAATCGAAACACAAATTCAAAGTTAAACACTAGTTAGTTGTACTAGTCAAAATGATTCTTGACTGTTAAAAAAGGCAAACCAAATAAATTTATTTGGATATAAAAATTTGGCTATATGACTAATATATATATCTATTGGCATCCATACGGTTGGATTGATGAAAATTATTTATAAATTAATAGAAACACAAATTCAGGATTAAACAATAGTTAGTTGTAAAAGTCAAACTCTTGCTTGACTGTTAAAATGACAAACCAAATAAAATTATTTTGATATGTAACTTTGGTTATATCACTAATATATATATATATCTATTGAAATCCATAAGGTTGGATCGTTGAAAAATATTTTTAAAATAATTGAAACACCAATTCAGGATTAAACACTAGTTAGTTGTACAAGTCAAACTCATGCTTGACTATTAAAATGACACACCAAATAAAATTATTTTGATATTTAACTTTGGTCATATCACTTATATATATATCTATTCACATCCATACGGTTGGATCGATTAAAAATATTTTTAAAATACTCGAAAGACCAATTCAGGATCAAACACCACTTAGCTGTACTAGTCAAACCGAATTGTCATTAGTCTGTTAACTGACCAAATCCAACGATTTAATAAAATTATGTACGACACGATTAAACAAAAATAAAAATTATTTGAAATTACGACGATTTAAATATTTCGTCGTAAGTTAATTATTTTTATTAAAATTTTAAATTGAAATTGAATAAAAAATTATTTTATCTAAATTTACAATTAAATATTTTCGACGGAAAAAATCGGATTGTCAAACTTACTACGGAAATTAAAATTCGTCGTAAGTTATCAAAGATGGAAATTTGAATTTTTCCCAAAAAAATTGGCGGGAAAACAAAAATCATTTGAACTTGCGACGATTTGAACATTTCGTCGTAAGTTAAATTTTTTTATTAAAATTTTATCTTGAAATTAAATAAAAAATATTTCATCTAAATTTACGACGAAATATTTGTGATGGAAAATATTGGAACATCCAATTTACGATGAAAATTAAAATTCGTCGTAAGTTATCAAAGAGGGAAATTTAACATTTTCCCCAAAATTTTGGCGGTAAATTTGACTTTTCTCGATTTTTTTGTAATAATTTATGATGGATTCCGTCGTAAATTAGCATATGATTTTTGTATAATTTCAATTTTAAAAAAAATATTAGTTCATGATCCAACCACATTAATGCCAACATTTATTTGTTTGGGTGACATTTCAAGAATTTTAGAAAAAATTAAATATTTTGATATAATAATTTAATAATAAATATTGATTATATCATAAGTATATATATATATATATATATATTTTCATCCATACGGTTGGATCGATAAAAAAATATTTTTAAAATAATCGAAACACAAATTCAAAACTAAACACTAAATAGCTCTACTGGTCAAACTCATGTTTGACTGTTAAAAAAAGCAAACCAAATAAATTTATTTTGATATGAAATTTTGGTTATATCACTTATATATATATATTAACATCCATGCGGTTGGATCGATGAAAAGTATTTTTAAAATAATAGAAACACAAATTCATGATTAAACAATAGTTAGTTGTAAAAGTCAAACTCATGCTTGATTGTTAAAATGATAAACCAAATAAAATTATTTTGATATGTAACTTTGGTTATATCACTAATATATATATCTATTGATATCCATAAGGTTGGATCGTTGAAAAATATTTTTAAAATAATCGAAACACAAATTCAAGATTAAACACTAGTTAGTTGTACTAGTCAAAATGATTCTTGACTTTTAAAAAAGGAAAACCAAATAAATTTGTTTGGATATGAAAATTTGGCTATATGACTAATATATATATCTATTGGCATCCATACGGTTGGATTGATGAAAATTATTTATAAATTAATAGAAACACAAATTCAGGATTAAACAATAGTTAGTCGTAAAAGTCAAACTCATGCTTGACAGTTAAAATGACAAACCAAATAAAATTATTTTGATATGTAACTTTGGTTATATCACTAATATATATATATCTATTGAAATCCATAAGGTTGATCGTTGAAAAATATTTTTAAAATAATTGAAACACCAATTCAGGATTAAACACTAGTTAGTTGTACAAGTCAAACTCATGCTTGACTATTAAAATGACACACCAAATAAAATTATTTTGATATTTAACTTTGGTCATATCACTTATATATATATCTATTGACATCCATACGGTTGGATCGATGAAAAATATTTTTAAAATACTCGAAAGACCAATTCAGGATCAAACACCAGTTAGCTCTACTAGTCAAACCGAATTGTCATTAGTCTGTTAACTGACCAAATCCAAATAACTATATTCAGATTTGTGTTATTTTAATATATTTAAACTCGAATTAATTGTAAAATTTTATGTGTCAATAGTAAAAAAATTATGTTAGCTTGAGACCTGTTATATCAACCAAATCAAGCTAATTATATACTTACTATTTTGTTGAATTTTATTTTAGTATGGAGTGATTATTATATTATTTTAGACCGAATGAATAATATGTATTATTTTGTTTTAGTTTGAGGATATTTTATCGAACCCACAAATTTCCTTTCAAATTTTTATTTTGTTAATGTCGGGTCCAATAATATAATATCTTTAGCGGGATTAATAATATTTATGATTTTATTTTAGCTCGATTCTTCAAATCTAACTAATCATATGTAATTTTTTAATTTTTATTTAAAATAGGATCAACAGTATACTTTTGTTTAGCCCGTTCGAGTAAATTTTATATATTATTTTTATTTTAATGAAAACCGTTAAACATATTATAATTCTGTTATGAATATTAATCTATTTAACAAAGTGTTTTATTTTAAATATTACTATAATTACGATGATCAGATTAACAACCAAATTTATATTATTTCATTTTTAATATAATAATATAAATATATATATAGATTTTTCAAAAAAACTAATGACTCAAAACTAAATAAAAATTCTTATCATTCATTTTATTTACTTTCAAGTTCTCATAGGCCAACAACTTTCTCAGTCACTAAACCAAAAAACAAAACCCTACAATTCAATCTTCTATATACCAAATAAAATTATTTCAATATGAAACTGTGATTATATCACTAATATATATAACTGACATCCATACGATTGACTTCTCTTTAAATTTGAGATTTTTTTTTTAAAATAAGAGTTTTTTCTTTTAACTACTCACATTAATATTGGGGTTAGTAAAAAATTAATCTAATTTTAGTTCATAGTATAATAAGACATTCACAGATTTAATAAATTCTGAAATTATTAAAAATGAAGTTAATTATCATTATTTATTAATATCTTACGGTTAAAAATAAAAAATAATATTTTAATCATTAAAATTAATAATTTAGTAATAGTGAGTACGTTGCCCAAGGTAAAATAATGGGCGGTCTTTTTCCCTAGTAACCAAAACTTTGCTACCATACTTTCTCCTAAAAGTAAAACTTGCAGACCCTCTCTCTCACTTTTCTCTAGACTAAAACATCGCTCTCACCTGCTGTCCTTCACACTCCCTAAAATAACTAACTATAATTCTTGACTCAAATTCCTTATGACTTTTACTCATTCTCGATTTTTGTTAATTTTGTTAGTAATTAAGGCTTAAAATTGGGGATGAGATTTTTTACCAGCAAAAAGAACACAATACAAGGGTTAATCATTACCCATGGCGGATCTACATTCCAAGGTAAGGGGGTCATAGCCTGGTTAACTCTTCTTCACCCGTCATTCCATGAACCTGGTGAGAGCCTCAAAAGAGCAAAGAATATCTCCTGTGACTCGGTGGCTCCGGTTTTGAAGGATCTCGTTGTCAAACAAGGTTTAACCCTTTGATTCACGAGATAGAGCAGTTGCGGATTCATCTCCAAAAGAGGTATGGAATAAATCTATTTCTTTCTTTTATTTTAATTCTTTATACATATTTGTACATCTGTTGGTGCCATTGTTTCTAGTTTGATTTAGATACCTATTAATTGTAAAATTGAAACTCAGTTTTTAATGTTTTTTATATGCTGGGGAGTTTAATGTAATATTTTATAGCTGGACTTGCCCTATTGCTTCCGTAACCAATCGTTTGTTTTCAATAAAACTTCAAGTGTTGTGGTTTGTTTCTTTAAAGTTGGGGTTTTTTGAATAAGTTTTTGTCCCATATTTGTAATGGTCTGAAATCCTTTCTTAAAATTTTGTTTAGTTTCTAATACAGGACAACATAATTGTGGGTGGATAAATGTGTTTTTAATGGTCTGAAAGCCTAGAGTAGTACTTTCTCAACAAATATAAAGGTGTAGCTTTCGGTCTTTCTTTGTCAATGCTTAATGTTGGTCAAAAAGATTAATGATCTGTACCAAGAGGAGTGTTGTTCGTGCCGGCCATAATGTATGGTTTGGTTTAGTTTGTACCTTTAAGAGGTAAATATGTTATCGTTGATGATAACATATAACCTCCATCACACACCAAACATCCGCTGATGAATACTAACAGTTGTACCTGCAATGTGGCTTGAGCTCTCCCTAGACCTATGAAAGGCAACACGAATACTGTTGTAACCGGAGTTCGAACACTACTGGATGTTACTGGACCTATTTTACCTAATGATAGGATTGTGTGCTCCATTTAACTACCTCCTACAATCTCCTGAGATTTATGCAGAAATATTATTGTACATTATTTAGTCTAATAATACTCTCTGTGTCAATAGTTGACACAATGAACTAAATTGAACAAAGGAGATCCATACACTTTAGGATATATAAATTTTTTTGGAGATAAATATACAGTCAGATAATTGTTAGTCTGAAACACATCACATCATGTTAATATTTGCAGAAAAGATAACTTTAATATTCTAATGTAATAATTCATGTGCAAACTCATGGGCCTAATGTGCAACAGATCCTTCAACAATTCACCACATAATAGCTCATTTAATACTAGTTTAGTGTTCAAATTAAATGAATGAGAATAGTATTTGTTGGAGGTCTGGAACTCAACACCTCTGTTACTATCAAAATCATATCAAGTTGTTATCGGCTCTGCTCAAATCACGTGGAATTGATCATATAATGATTAAACCATCGATATTCATTCAAGAAAAAACAATTGTTGTTTAAAAAATATATCAACTATATCATCCGGTCACATGTGCCTAGATGTGAGTTGCATGCTGTAAATATGATTATTGAGAATGCAATTGTAGCATTTTAGGAAACCTTTCGAGAAAAAAGTTAACCGGACTGCAAATATGATCTCTTTAGCAGGAAAAGAAGGTGACAGGTATATGAAAGGTATGCAATGTGGATAGATCTGTGCAAATCCATGGATGAGGGCTAAGAAGTGTATTAATTAATATTTTAAGGGATAAGAGGTATATATATCTTCTAAGGGTATTATTGGAATAAAAAATAGGAAAAAGGGTTAATAGGTATAGTTTTGATACCCGAGTGGCAAAAAGGAACGCTTTTAAAGTTTAAGGGTTTCTGGGTACAACGGCCTATACTTAAATGGCTAAAAGGTCATTAAGCCTTTTATATTTCTGTTCTATTTTGTAATAAAGTATAACTAGGTTTACAAACTTGTTTCGAATCTCGGAAGGTCTACTTAAGATAGTTTCTTCAAATAAACCTATCCACACAAATTTAATAAACCTCATCTTTCTCTCGGTTTAGACATTAAATACCAAGAGCCTTTCACGGTACAAGGTACTACTATAATTTCTTAAACCTGAACTTTAATTTATAATTTCAAGAAGTGGTATACTTGAACATTATTATCGATCCAGCTGATTATCCGTTTACATTCATTTCAGGTATAACAAGGCAGTAAGCGTATACAAACAACGGTTTACTATGGCTACCTCGGAAGAAATTAGTGAATTGTTCCCAATTATTATTTTTACAATACTTGCAATACCGTTAGTGCCATATACAATATTGAAATTATGTTGTGCTACCTCAAAAAAAGATAAGCCCATCCACTGTGACTGTTCAGTTTGCTCTCGATCAGGAAAGTATCGCAAATTAATATTTAAACGGGTACATTCCTCCTGCTCTTCTTGCAATCGATGATTACCTCTATGAGTTATTGATATCCTGTTAATAGTAGAATTGACAAGGCGTCATGGAATGTCAATGACTTCCGAAGCAACAACGAGGAAGACGAAGTTGGAGATGCTGATCGTTACTCCCTCCATTAACTACAGTAGGTTTATTTTAATTAGTTATATCTAATGTGTTAATCAGGAAACCTGATTTGTAAGATAACCAAGTTTTGCTTGTAAACTGAATTTGGTTTGTGGGTGTTTGTAAACTGAATTTTAGTTTGCTTTATATTTTTGATTGTGAATAAGTACGAATTTACGGTATAACTAATGTAAATTATGTATTGTGACTTAATTGCAATGTTTAGAGTTTGTTTTGAGTTTGTGATTGCATAAGATTTTGGCAGGTTTAGAATTTAAATTGGAAGTCGAAAATGGCTGGATACTGAAAAATTAGTTTTTGGTTATTCTGGAAAAACAAACTTACGACGGTTTTTCTTCATATATTCCGTCGTAATGTATCCATTTTCATATTTAAAAATATATTTTTTTGAATTTTCATTTTCCCAGCATGTAGGCCCCATCTTCTAAAATACGACATTTTTTTCTGTCGGAAATTTCTAACTTACGACGCATTCTTCCGTCGTAAGTACGTAACTTACGACGTTATTGTTCGTCGTATTTTGGTATTTTACGACGATAAATTCCGTCGTAAGTTGATTTATTATTTTATTGAGTATGTGGGCCCCTACTTCCTAACTTGCGACGCAATTTTATCTTGTGACGAAAAAACGAAGTTAATACTCGAACAAAAATGATGATTTTTTTCCGTCGTAAATGGCTCAATTACGACGATTTCAGTTCAAAAAAACCTTCGTAAACACTACAACAAAATAGCCCAATTACGACGGCCAACTTACGACGGAAAAAAATGCGCGCCCAATTTACGACGGAAAAAAGTAAAGCGTCGTAATTATTTACGATGAAGTCCAAAACCGTCGTAAGTTTAGTATTTTATTAATAAAATTATGCACGACACGATTAAACAAAAATAAAAATTATTTGAAATTGCGACGATTTAAATATTTCGTCGTAAGTTAATTATTTTTATTAAAATTTTAAATTGAAATTGAATAAAAAAATATTTTATCTAAATTTACGACGAAATATTTGCGACGGAAAAAATCGGATCGTCAAATTTACGACGGAAATTAAACTTCGTCGTAAGTTATCAAAGAGGAAAATTAAAATTTTTCCCAAAAATTTTGGTGGGAAAATAAAAATCATTTGAAGTTGCGACGATGTGAACATTTCGTCGTAAGTTAAATAATTTTATTAAAATTTTAACTTGAAATTAAATAAAAAAATATTTCATCTCAATTTACGACAAAATATTTGTGACGGAAAATATTGGAACATCCAATTTACGACGGAAATTAAAATTCATCGTAAGTTATCAAAGAGGGAAATTTAACTTTTTCCCCAAAATTTTGGCGGTAAATTTGACTTTTCTCAATTTTTTTGCAGATAATAATTTATGACAGATTCCGTCGTAAATTAGCATATGATTTTTGATAATTTCAATTTTTAAAAAATATTATTTCATGATCTAACCATGTTAATGCCAACATTTATTTGTTTGGGTGACATTTCAAGAATTTCAGAAAAAAATAAATATTTTGATAAAATAATTTAATATGAAATATTGATTATATCACTAATATATATATATATATATATATATTTTCATCCATACGGTTGGATATATGATAAATATTTTGAAAATAATCGAAACACAAATTCAGAACTAAACACTAGTTAATTGTACTAATCGAACTAATACTTGACTATTAAAATGACAAACCAACTAAATTTATTTTGATATGAAATTTTGGTTATATCACTAATATATCTATTTACATCCATACGGTTGGATCGTTGAAAAATATTAGTAAAATAATCGAAACACCAATTTAGGATTAAACACTAGTTAGTTGTTCTAGTCAAACTGACGTTTGACTGTTAAAATGGCAAACCAAATAAAATTATTTTGATATAATATTTTGGTTATATCACTAATATATATATCTATTGACATCCATATGGTTGGATCGTTGAAAAATATTTTTAAAATAATCGAAACACTAATTCAAGATTCAACACTAGTTAGTTGTATTAGTCAAACTCATGCTTGACTGTTAAATTGTCAAACCAAATAAAATTATTTTGATATGAAATTTTGGTTATATCACTAATATATATATCTATTGACATCCATATGGTTGGATCGTTGAAAAATATTTTTAAAATAATCGAAACACTAATTCAAGATTCAACACTAGTTAGCTGTACTAGTCAAACTGATGCTTGACTGTTAAAATGTCAAACCAAATAAAATTATTTTAATATAAAATTTTGGGTACATCACTAATATATATATATATCTATTGACATCCATACGGTTGGATTATTGAAAAATATTTTTAAAATAATCGTAACACTAATTCAGGATTCAACACTAGTTAGCTGTACTAGTCGAACTGATGCTTGACTGTTAAAATGGAAAACCAAATAAAATTATTTTGATATAAAATTTTGGTTATATCACTAATATATTTATCTATTGACATCCATACGGTTGGATTATTGAAAAATATTTTTAAAATAATCGTAACACTAATTCAGGATTCAACACTAGTTAGTTGTAATAGTCAAACTGATGCTTGACTGTTAAAATGTCAAACCAAATAAAATTATTTTGATATGAAATTTTGGGTACATCACTAATATATATATGTATTGACATCCATACGGTTGGATTATTGAAAAATATTTTTAAAATAATCGTAACACTAATTCAGGATTCAACACTAGTTAGTTATACTAGTCGAACTGATGCTTGACTGTTAAAATGGCAAACCAAATAAAATTATTTTGATATAAAATTTTGGTTATATCACTAATATATTTATCTATTGACATCCATACGGTTGGATTATTGAAAAATATTTTTAAAATAATCGTAACACTAATTCAGGATTCAACACTAGTTAGTTGTACTAGTCAAACTGATGCTTGACTGTTAAAATGTCAAACCAAATAAAATTATTTTGATATGAAATTTTGGGTACATCACTAATATATATATCTATTGACATCCATACGGTTGGATTAGTGAAAAACATTTTTAAAATAATCGTAACAATAATTCAGGATTCAACACTAGTTAGATGTACTAGTCGAACTGATGCTTGACTGTTAAAATGGCAAACCAAATAAAATTATTTTGATATAAAATTTTGGTTATATCACTAATATATTTATCTATTGACATCCATTCAGTTGGATTATTGAAAAATATTTTTAAAATAATCGTAACACTAATTGAGGATTCAACACTAGTTAGTTGTACTAGTCGAACTGAGACTTGACTGTTAAAATGTCAAACCAAATAAAATTATTTTGATATGCAATTTTGGTTATATCACTAATATATTTATCTATTGACATCCATACGGTTGGATCGTTGAAAAATATTTTTAAAATAATCGAAACCTTAATTCAAGATTTAACACTAGTTAGCTGTACTAGTCAAACTGATACTTGACTGTTAAGAGGTCAAACCAAATAAAATTATTTTGATATGAAATTTTGGTTATATCACTAATATATATATATATATATATATATATATATATATTGACATCCATATGGTTGGATCATTGAAAAATATTTTTAAAATAATCGTAACACAAATTCAAAAGTAAACACTAATTAGATGTATTAGTCAAAATCATGTTTGATTGTTAAAATGTCATATCAAATAAAATTATTTTGATATGAAATTTTGGTTATATCACTAATATATATATCTATTGACATCCATACGGTTGGATTGTTGAGAAATATTTTTAAAATAATCGAAACACAAATTCAGAAGTAAACAGTAGTTAGTTGTACTAGTCAAACTCGAGTTTGACTGTTAAAATGACAAGCCAAATTAAAGCCAAATATATTTATTTATATTTAAAATAATTATCAATATTTAATCTACTTAAATTTTGATAAAAAATTTATTGAAACATAAGTGAAAATTAAAGGGGCAAATGGACCTTTATTTCTGATTTTGCCAAAATAAAACACCCCGCCTTTTGAGAAACAGGACAGTGTAATAATCTAATTGCTTAGATCTGAATTTATTTTCATTTTCTCTTTCTTGCTTCTCTCTCTCCCCTTCACTCTGCCCCTCTCTTTCTCCCTCCCTCCTCTCCTGGTTATGCAAAATCTATACATACATAAATGTTTACTTTATTTCTAGCCTCATTTGGTTGATTCGTATGCTTCATTCACTCGGGCTTTAGTTATGGTTTCGTTTAGGGTTTAAATTCGACTTCAATTTGGGGTTTTAGTCCGTCTTCAAAACTAGGGCTTTGGGGCTTATTTTTGGATTCAGGAAGGGGTGTCTCTCTCTCTCTTTCTCTCTCTCTCTCTCTCTCTCTCTCTCTCTCTCTCTTCCTGGTATGCATATCTCTCTCCCCTCTCTCTATGCTCATATATATCTCTCTCCCTCTCTCCTTCCCCCTCTCTTTCCCTCTCTTTGTATATATATTTGCGTGGATTTTGTAAATTGTACTGTAATTAGCTACTGATTTTCTTGTAGTGATTTATCTGGTAGATTTGTATTTATTTGTTTTTGTTTGTGTTGCTTAGAGAATACAAAATAATTTGAATTGTGAAGAACAGTCTTGTGGGAAAATATCAATAAATAACAAATCAGCTAATATAGTTCAATATTACCATTTCTTTGTTTAAGAAGGATTTTTTTTTCCAGATTGGCACTTGCATATCATATTCAATATTTTTGGTGTGTGTAATGCTGAGTTGTCTTCCGATATGCAGAACAAACCCCTGATTCGCAAAGTTGTTATGCTTTATGTACCTGGCCTTGACGCAGGTCTTTACTTGTCACAATCTAAGGTACTCCACAGTTTCAAAGAGTACTGTGGCGTTCCAAGAGCAGTGTCAGCTCTAAGGTTGGTGACGTTTATCTTTTCTAGCATAATATTGGATTCATGCATTGCATTTCTTGAAAGTTTATGCTTTTGGTTTTTTGTTTGTTGATAGCTGTGTAGCAGATGGAATACAGACTATAGATGCTCTTCTTACATGCAAGGTGAAAATAAAAAGGGATATAGCGGAGCCTATAAGCAAACCTGTTCAGAATCAGAAATCTGATCAAGGTATATATCAGCTATAAAGTTGTAGACTTGTAGTGCTTTCTGGGTTAAAAGAAGTAAAATAGTAAACTATCTTCGATGCAGGAACCTGTGATTCTGTTTTGATCTATCCTCTGGTGATCTCTTGAAAGATTTACCATTTCCCCTGCCATATTACACACTCACAGAGACCGAACTAGACCAAAATGGTTACTTTCGTAGTCAACCAGGTGACAATATATATACAGTATACCATTTCCTTATTATGGCTAAATCGCAACAACATAGATATGCAGTATAGATAATATACTTTCACATTAGAATTATTGAGTTTGTCTTGAACAGAATGTATGCACTGAGCACTATGCCGCTTATAAATTGATTCTCTACGTGGATCCTACCTCAATAATTAAAATAGGCTCACAACTTAGCGACATACTGAGCATTAAATCAAGAGTTCTTTTCCATGAATCAAACTCAACACTTACTAGCATCTAGTCTGCCTATCTCACACAAGTGCTGTATTCACTGGCTGATGACAGTTTAGACGAATCAGGTCAAGGACGGATGCCTAACATTAGAAACAATATGTGTAATATTTCGATACTGAACTAGAGACTAATATCATGGCCAACTGGATATTAACATAATGTGCTGAATACTTTAATTAAGCCTGCCAGACAATGTACATCAATACCACGCGCTACTACACCTCTGTTGAGATGGTTTCTAACACTTTCTTCTTCTGTATTCTCTGCATTAATCCGGAAATTTTTTTCTGCCTTCGAGCAGATCACATGTTATACACCGTTCAAAATCATATCACAATCAAACCAACTATAGATCAGTTTATTTTGGGAAGATTGTACCTGAAGGCCTCCTCCTGAATACAAACGCTTTTTCATCGTAAGTAGAATAGTTGGTACACTATTTCCCCTTTAACCATAAGAACACTGCATTGAGTTGGCAGAAACCCCAAAAACACTGACACTGAACCAGTAGACAATTAATTTGTTATATAATTAAGTGAACCAGAATGAATTAGATCCAAATAAATTGATGACATTCGATATATTAGCAATGTAAGAATGGCTACATAAAAAAACTTTGTTCTTCTAATCAATTAACTGTATAGTTCCAGATCGGATTTTCTTAGTCAGACTTGTTAGTTATTGATATTGCGGATTGAATTTTGATGGGATAATGACAGTGTCTCTATTGCATATGCTATAGCAGTATATGTGACTGTATAGTCCGTACATCTATTGATTAATAGGGTTGTAGTGAAGGATATGGTAAAAATGTATTGCTTTTTATCTGTTCGTTTTGCTTGGTTTAGGTGGAAAGTTCTTAAAAAAACTTGTTCTATTGATTGGCAGGAAATCTGGTGAACCAAGCAAGAGGAAGTCATACTTGCCTGTTGATGAACAGTTCTTGATAACAAGAAATGGTAATTTAATCTCAATATCCCTGGAATGTTTAGTTTCCTGTAAGTTGTTTTTTTTCTTTTTTACTAAGTAGATAGTTTTTATTTTGTTATAGGAACTTATTATTTTATAATTGATTGTGATCATTAACTTGTATTATCTATTCTAGTTGTAGTATCTTTAGTTAATATATGTATATAATATTGCCCCATGTGTTGTGTTCAATATATATTGAGTGTACATGTAAAAGAAAATGATCTTACATTTTTCAATACATAATGACCAAGATGTCATAAATAACGATGTTACTAAAATAAGCCAGATTAGACAGAGTTCATCCACCTAAAGATGCAATTGTCACAATGTGCGAACATGTTAGCAACTTGCTCCTGATCTTGTGTTCTCCAAAGCTACCCTAAGAAGGTATCTATCTAATAACCAAGTTGATAAACCTTCTAGTTAATCTCAACCTGAAAAGTCGTCAATTTTGCAGAGTGACTATATTTCTTCAAAAATTAAAGCTGTTTTGGAGATTCTTGCATCTCATTGCAAGTCAAACAGTCAAATTTCCCAGTTGCATGGTGTGGATTCTTCAAATTTAGATAAAATATTGGCTCTTCAGGTATTTTCCTAAATTTGTTTATGTATGAAGTTTCCTGTGCTAAATATATGTTCTGCTTTTTTAGTGAAGTAGTTGAGTCAATTAGTATATTCTCTTTGTACACCGCATGTCAATGATTTATTATAAGTTCACTTGCTCTAAATCAAATATTTACAATAATGGTACCCTGCTTGTACCAACTTGGTGAGAACTGAAGTGCTTTCGAAATGTGTATTTAATTTCCAAATAGTCAGGTAACAGGCTAGTTTGACAGAAATATATAGTTAAATAGTTCAAGGTTTAATTTTACAGTAGTAAGCATTTAGGGTCCAAAGATATGTTTCTGTGTTTGTGTGGTTTTTAATTCTCTGCATATTGCAGTATTTGATAGATTGACCCAATTATAAATGGTTCTCATACATGAACATGATTTCCATACTTATTTAGTCATGATACAAGATTTATTATTTTTTTTAACTTAACTTTATGTTTTTTTCTATATTTGTATAAACTGCAGTTTACAGAAGATAAAAATGACATATTTTTGTCACTACTGTGTTAGATTTGTGTCTAGCAATAGAATATTGTCGTTTATTATTTCTCGTGTTCTAAGTGTGTGTTCTTTCGGTGCACACGTCAATTGCCACTGATTTCAGGTTTCGATTGCATGACAAGTTCATCAACTAGATTTGAATTAAGACAACAGGGATAATATCCCTGGGCGCCTAATTTAAGAGCATGGCATTCATAATATAAGTTACTTCTAAGTTAGACGTAAAGAATGTAATTATGTAATGTGTTTGATTTAGAATTATTGATAAAACTTAATACAATGATAATTGTGTATTTTGTTTTAATAAATGTTGATTGTCTTTTGGCAGTTTTAGAGTTTATGTTGAGTTTGCGATTGTATAAAATTTTGGCAGGTTTAGGTTTAGAATTTAAATTGGAAGCCGAAAATGGTTGGATACCGAAAAATTAGTATTTGGTTATTCTGGAAAAACAAACTTACGACGGTTGTTCTTCAAACATTCCGTTCAAACATTTCGTCGTAATGTATATATTTTCATATTTAATTTTTTTTTTGAATTTTCATTTTCAAGCTTGTAGGCCCCACCTTCTAAAATACGACAATTTTTCTGTCGGAAATTTCTAACTTACGACGCTTTTTTCCGTCGTAAATTATGTTTTATCTTATTAAAAGTGGGTCCCGTAAAGTAATATCCGACGCATTCTTCCGTCGTAAGTACGTAACTTACGACGTTATTGTTCGTCGTATTTTCGTATTTTACGACGATAAATTCCGTCGTAAGTTAATTTATTATTTTATTGAGTATGTGGGCCCCTACTTCGTGACTTGCGACGCAATTTTATCTTTTGACGAAAAAACGAACTTACTGCTCGACCAAAAACGATGATTTTTTTCCGTCGTAAATGGCTCAATTACGACGATTTCAGTTCAAAAAAACCGTCGTAAATGGCGAGATTTGTTGTAGTGAAATGGCCAGATTTGTTGTAGTGAATATTTATATTCTAATAAAAAATAGGCTTACCAATTTTCTTAAATTTTGTAAATGCTTTTTAATAAAAACAATAAAACCAATGTTGTAAAAATATATTTTAGCGGTCCAATTTATCATAAGCTTTGAGAAAAACTGATAAAATATGGGGAGGTAGTTTCACAAGTTTACTGTTAATGATGAAGTGGATAAACTGGAAAGGAAAACTCATGTGGTACAGGACAACGTGTGTGTATGTGTTTTATTCATGTTCTCAAAATTCCTATTAATTCATTGTAAAATATTTGATCACTCTAATTTTTGAAATGAGATAAATTTTATAAATATTTATTATTTTGTATATTGCAAAAAAGTTATTAGATATAAAATATAATTTTAACTAAATTTAAATAACTATAATTATTTATATATACTTACAAAACAAAGAAAATAAATGTATTGAATTAAATATAATTAAAAATTTAAAATACATCCCATTTTTTCTCGAAATCTCTATTAATTTTAAATCAATAACTCAATCTATTAGTTCTCATTAACCAATTTTGATAATATTAGTTTTATTAAATGATACAATAGCAATAATAAGATAAATGACAGATTAGTTTGATTAGCCAAGCTAGCTTATGTTTATGAACAAGTACAAAAGCGTGAAAGATACGTCGATATGACAGGTCATCAAACATAAGTGCTTTTATTAATAAAATGTTTAATATTTTGGCGTGGGAAATTTGAGCGGCACATTGTGTTCTATAAAAATTTAATCAATTTATTATTTATTTTCGAAAAACAAAACTTTACCTACCATTAACATTTACAGTTATTTATTAATAGAAATATTTACTTTTACCTACCAATATATATTGGTAGAAAAAATATTGGTAGGTAAATGCAAAATTTCTTGCAGTGATATAATCTTACTTTGTGCTTTTGGACTGTTCCATCTTCTGGTTTCTGCCTATGCCAAGCTTCGTAAGGTGATTTATTAAACACTGCCTTTGTTGGAGAGATATTCAGAAGGTAGATAGCTGTATTAACAGCTTCTGCCCAGAAAATATTTGACAATCCTTTTTCTTTAAACATGCTTCTGGCCATTTCCATAATTGTTCGATTCTTCCATTCTGCGACGCCGTTTTACTGAGATATTTGCTTCAAGAAATATACCCACATCATTCTTGTGTAGTCATCCACGAATAGGAGAAAGTATTTGCTGCCATTGATGGATGGAGTCCTTAATTCGCATATATCTGAGTGAACTAGTTCCAGCGGAGCCCTTGCTCTCCGAGCAGTTTTGGGAAAAGGCAATCTGTGCATATTCCCATATATACAACCTTCACAAACTTCACTGTTTTTTGAGATGGAAGGCAGACCTATGACCATATTTTTCACTTTTAATAACTTCAGTCCATTAAAGTTAAGATGCCCGTTCCTTAGATGCCATGAAAAAAGAATTATCGTTCTTCACATTTTTTAAAGCAAGGTCACCTTCCAGTGGAATTGTTAAATGAAAAGTTTTGTTTGGAATAATTCTAACTCTTGCCACTGTGAATTTCTTTTTCTTATCAAAAGTAACACAATGATCTTCATCAATATTTATGGAAAAACCTCTTTGCATCAACTGTCCAATACTCAATAGATTTTGAGTTAATTCAGGAACATAATGAACATTAGTAATGTTTAAAGACTTACCTTCTTTAGAATAAAAAGTAATGATCCCTTTGCCTTCAATTTTCAACATTTTCCCATCTCCGATCTTTACTTTAGATTTATATCTTTTATCAAGTTCTGAAAAAAGCTCCTTTTTGCCCGTCATGTGATTGCTACAAGCGCTATCAATATACCACTCCTTTTGTTGTACTAGCTAGTCATTCATATATGAAAATGTCACTTGTGGCTCTTTACTCTCCTCTTAAAAATTTGCATTTCCTTGAGTTCTGTTTTGGAACCAGCAGTCTCTCTGAGAATGGTTAGAAACTTTGCACCTTTTGCATCGGAATTTGCAATTTTTCGACTCATGATTTGATCGCTAGCAAATGATACATATGGAATTGTTGAAGTTGCTTCTTTCATTAAAATTTCTTCTTCCTCCTCTTCCTCGTAAATTCTGATTACCTTTTCTATAATTTTTGTTCCTGTTGTAGTTTCTTCGTGTCTCGTTCTCCTGATGTGCAACATCATTTTTGTTTCTTATATTGATTTTTGCTTGAAAAGCTTGTTCCAGGGGCTGATTTGAGAATCTACGAATTCTTTCCTCGTTAGCTTCAAGAGCACGCATGAGTTCATCCGCCGTTAATTTAGACAAGTCCTTAGAAATTTCAATTGCTGCAACCACATGCTCAAATTTTGCTGGCAGGCTTCTTAAAATTTTATGGACAACTTTTTTTATCATCCAAGGTATCTCCATAACTTCGAATCTGATTAATGATTGTTGACACCTTAGAGAAGAATTCCAGAATACTTAGAATTTTACTGAAATTAGTGCTTCGTAACCTTGAAAACTGATTTCGCAAAAGATCCCATGATTCTTTTGATGGTTTTGCTCCCATAATACGGGGAAATATTGCTTTTCTAACTCCTTATTGAATATAGTGCAAAGCTCTTGCATCTTTTTTCTTTTTATTTTTGAATTCATCGTGCCTAGCCGCTGACCAGGATGCTATCTCTTCCTGCGTAACACCAGCTTCGTAGCCATCTTCTACTAAATCCCATAAATCATGAGAGATGAACAATGTTTTCATCAGGATGCTCCAGAAATCATAGCTTTCATCATTGAAAATTGGAATATTGATTTGTGCATTGTTGAATAATGCTTCATTAGAAGCTGCCATTGTATATAATGAAGGCTTTATGAATTTTAATAATTTTGGGGTCTGGATTAATGTTTTGGCTCTGATACCAAATTTGTTGGAATCAGTATTGATAAAGAAGGCATAATGCTTTAATTTATATATTATCACTTGTTCACTTTAATACAACTGATATATCTCAAGTTTATATAGCAAGACTTAAGAAGACTATTAATTTACATCATTAATATGGTTCATGAATAAGATCAGGAAACTTTTTATTGCTTATACTGATTACTTGAATCTGTGCTTGCATTACTTCTGACTAGAATCTTCTATACTCTACCAGATAATTTATAAGAATTACAAATTAGATTACTTTTAACAAAGGATACCTGCCTTCGTAAAATTAGGATATTGCAATTCCCAAGGATAATTTTGTGTGTTCCGACAACATATAGAGAAAATACATTCATACATTTCTACCACATTTTGACATCATTTCACTACTTAACACAAAAATTACTAATAATTATATTGATTCATACATTTATAAATATGAATGCTGTTAATGCAATAAATAAGGAACTTAATAGCATACGTAACTCACCTCAACTTTGCAAAGAAAGCGCAAAGAAATTTCCCTCGAATGTGGACTAGATTTCTTGAGGGATACTAGCTTTAGTGGAGAACCATGTAATGGCCAGCTTTGATGTACTTTTATGAAAGCATCAACTCCGCCAACCATGAGCCACTATGGAATCATCTATTTCTTTATACTCAATGGAGTGCCTATTTATAAGAAGATCCATTTGTAAATCTTGGAAACTCTGAAATACTAGCTGCTCTTTTATGCAACATGTTATAAACAGAAGAGACACTTTCAACCAAATGATGTACAAAAGGATACAGTATGAGGAAATTTAAGCACTCGGTAAAATAGGAGTAATAAGTACTTAAGTTGCACCACATTCTGCAACCCAAACACGACCCATGGATTCGTGTTGTGGCGTCTCGTGTTAGTGTACTTTTTGTGTTGTGGTTCATGTAACTTTCAATAAAATATATGTAAATAAAAATATTTAATTACCAAACTTTTGGGTTAAAGTTTTACTAGTTGAGTCTCAAGTCATTAAGTTATAATGAGTCAAGTGTAGTCAAATTTTGTTGAACTCAAATTTGAAACTATTTTCTATTTTGTTTTATTAAAACTTCTATACCCAATATGTATTTATAAAATTTTGAAATATTTATTTAATTATTTAACTATTCGTGTATTTTTGTTTCATGTCATGTACCCAAAAGTAAACCCAAAACCTACACTGAATTTACATTTATACGTGTATTTTCGTGTTCGTATACCAAAAAGGTGAACACAGACACAAAATTATCATGTCAATTGTACGAAATTGTCGGATCTATTGTAAATCAACCTAAATCATATTTCTCATTGAGAAATTTTTAATTAAAATGAGCAACATTATTGCATTAGAACTTATATATGCTCTAGACCAACATCATTGCATAATGCTTTGCATCAGTGAAAATTGTGGCTTATATCGTTCATGTCTTATCTACAAACTAAAAACAAGTCAAGCTTTGCAAGCTCTTTAGCATGACTTCTCTAACTTACTTAAAATAAAGATATGAGATCAATACTCTTTACTTAGAGAAGTGAGGGCTTATAATAATGTTATTCTAACTTAGATTGGTTAATAAATTTGCAACATAAATCTTTGCCTGCTAAGAGAGCTTATAGTTACAAATAAGTAAATCCATTTTACAAGAAAGCGAGAGTGCATGTTGTTATATGGATTTCAATTATGAAAAGTTCTGACCTTGATTTATTTGCCAATTTCACCACAACTCACCTTAGTATGCTCAATACAATTCTGTCGTGCACTTTTCTTATGAACCACTCCAACGGAGACCTCGTCTCTAGCAAAGGCAGAGGTGAGCATATAGTCCTGGAAGCAAAATATTAACTTCTCATAAAGTTGCACTATTAAGATTTAAGAGGAACCTTATCTAAGATCTTACTGCATAACTGCTTATTGATTATTAATAAATTTGCCTTGATAGTATCATGGCACTCCTGGCCAATGGTTAGCTCAAAAGTATGAAGTAACTGAAGAAGTTCATAATAAGCAGGGCATATATAGCTTATACTGATAATTAATCAGATAATTCCAATAAACATTATAAAGAATGCTCATATGAGACTTCATGTAATTCTTTAAAACTGTATGATCACATGGTAAATTTCTAACCTATAATGAATGTTAATGAATATCTGATTGTTATCATTAATGTACAGACCAACTCTGATGAAAATTTGCAAGATATACCTGACATGCTTAATGACGTGCTTGATCTAAAGTTAGAGGATTGAGCAGATCACAAAAAACTGATCAGGTCACAAATGGCTAGTACATGAACGAAAAAAATTAATGTCAGAGAAATATATGGAAGAGTAGGTTTTTTATGCCTGTTTCAATATAGTAATTAGCTAGTGACTAATTAATCTATTAAAATATTCGCGTGAAACATGTACGAATATATTTTTTTCTTTGGTTCCTTTTGTTGTGTCATGTGTGTATACTGCATACATATAATCACATGCACAATTCACAATTCACCAAGAAAAATCCTTTCCCATTACCTAATTACTTTTTTGATGATTACATAAGCCTCCTTATAGACTCCTAATTACTTTTGGCTGATAGCCAGGGCCACGATGTGTTAGATAGTTCAAGCATTCTTGTTTACATATACAAGTACATTTCAGAAAAATGTAGATAACATATTAAGAAATTTATAAAGAATTTTAAGTGTAACAAAAAGCATTTCCGACAAGGACATAATGTGGAAAAGTGAATTAGCAGGGACTTAAAAAGGTACTTGGTTTCTTTTATCTTTACTCCTCAAAGTGTCGAACCATGATACATGGACACAGGTTATGTATAAAATTCTATGCAGCTGTTAAAAAGATCATACCTCAGCATATTTAAGCTCCATGGTACCATCCACTAGCAATTCATGTGTATGTTCATATGGATGGATAATGTCTTCTATTTTTAATTGAGAGAACCAATTTTCTAGGAAAGGAGTGTAGGTCATTAAAGATAACTTGATGTTGCTATTTTCATACTATTATATTAAAACGAACTCAACATAAATTGTAGGTCGGTATTATATGCTCAACGTGAAAACTTGGGACCAATGGACTTAGTAAAATGTGCTTACTAAATTCTACTACAAACATGAGCTTACATAGTATCAACAGACTTGGGTATGATGGGCTTACATCTAATGCAAACAATCCTGTTAAAACCAATACAAAGTGACATAGTATAAATTTACAATTCAAAATGATAATAATTCGTTAATCCTTAGAAAGGTTATATATATATCCAAATTAGGATTATTAATATCGAACTAAAATAATATTTTTATGCACAATAAAATCATAATAAAGTCATATATAATATTATAACATCCATATTAAAATAAGTATGTGCATCGCACATGTTATCTATACTACTATATTAAAACCAAACTCAAGATAAATCGTTCATGAGAATTATGGCCTCAACCGAAAAATTTGGTACTAATACACGTATTAAAATGAGCTTATTAAAATATAATAAAAACATGAGCTTACATGGTATAAACATGATAGCTTATTAAGATCTATTATAAACAATCCTCTTAAAACTAATACAAAGTGAGATATTATAAGTTTACAATTTGTAATCATAATAATTTGTTAATTCTATAAATAATATATATCTATATGCAATTTAGATTTATTAATTTTCAATTATTATTATGCACAATATATTCGTATTAGATTCATAACATTACAACTATAATATTAAAATAAGCTCATGCATCGCATGCGTTGTTCGATATTCTATACTACTATAAAGCCGAACTCAAGATAAATCGTTGGTCATTACAATGGGATCAACTACTCAAAATCAATGGATTTGATAAAATGGGCTTACTAAAATCTAATAAAATCATATTTTTCTAAAAATCCAATACAAAGTGATAGCTTAAATTCTAATCCGGAAATATAATATTTTTTTAGTCCTTTATAAAGTATATATTTTTATCCAATTTAGATATATTAATATCTAATTAAATAATATTATTATTCACAGTAAAATCATATTAGAATCATTGCATTATTTATATCACAATAATATAAACTCGTGCATCACATAAGTTGTTAGGTAGTACTATATTAAAGCCGCATTCAAGATAAATCGTTGGTCGGTAGTTTGGGCTAAACAACATTCGTGAAGTGAGCTTATTAAAATCCAATACAAACATATTTATTAAAAACCCGACCTATTTATCTATATATATTATATAATCCCACCTTTACTCTAAACTACTTTATTTCTAGGTTAATAGGCTAAAACATAATTAAACTCACACCTTTGTAGTTGGGTAATTGAACTCAAAAAGCTTGCAGTCGACTAACTTAGCATTTACATGATCGTTGTCAACATATTTAAATGGGGCTCTATGACATGTTAAAAAACATCGAGATGGCTTCCTAATTTGTCATAATTCGAGTAACAATATACATTGATGGGGATCGGGGACTACTAATATTCATAAAGATACATATTATACATATACATTATATATATATAACTAAGTATTAAAGAGGTTGAGTAAGATTATGGGATTAAGAACTGAGATGATAGGTGAGATGATAGGTATGAGTACATCGACACATGTACAAAAGCACATTAACAATAAGGTCTTACATTATACCTAAACAATTGAAATCAATTAATCATAATACCCATAAATTGAAAAGGCCATGAATTCAAAATGGGTATATGAACTCTAGAAATTAACTCATCGATTCATTATTTTTTTTGTTTCTTTTTGGTCTGATCCCTTCTCCATCTTTCAATTCCTTCCTTCGATTTTTTTTTCTTTGATCATACTTCTTGAGCAATTTGATCTGCTTTCCTTTTCATCTTCATGTGTAAATAGTATTAATATATAACTGTTTCTAAACTTTGTTATTTGATGTGTCCGGTTCAAATGGTTCGGTCTTATTTATGTTTTAATTGTGTCTAATTGTACAAATGGACTTACGGGTCTTAAAGCCTAAACGCATAGCTAAAAAAACTTAACGTCCTTTTGTTACAAATCAACAAAAATTAATGCAAAAGGTTTTTTTGTTTAATTATTCAAGTGCAAGTTAATATTAGTAAAGAAAGTTAATTTTTATTTTATTACGTGTTCCTCGACACTGAGGGCATCCCTCATACGAAACCAAACTAAAGATAATTATTTAAACCGTAATAATGGACTTAGCACCCTTATTTTTTTATGTATTGATTATAATTAGATACTTAAATTTCAATCCTTTTTTTTTCTAATTTGGACAAAAATATTATAGTAAACATATATATATGACCTTATTTCGTATCTCACAGAAAATAAAGTTACTAATAATTTGATAATTAAATTCTTCTTTAATGTTATACAAGCCTGTAACCCGTGCGATGCACTGATTAATTTTAATATTTTTTTCCTATTATTAGTATAATCTTATTTTTATAAAAAATTAATAAATTATTTAATAATCCGTGCGCTGTCCGGATTAATTTTGACATTTTTCAAGGAAAATATGGTATAATTGATTTATTTGATCTTCGTTAACACTATTCTAAAATTTTGTTAGCACTTTTCAAAATAATATAGACACATATAATTTATTAAAATAATTAATTTTTATATCAAATTTAACTACAAACTCTATTAATCGCCCAAATTCTTATTAACCTTTTTTTATTAAAAGTAAAACACTTAATAAAATATATAAAATAGAATAATAGATTATTTTATAATTTATTAAATTAATTGAAATTGAACAATATGTTATTAATTAATAATATATATTTTGTACGATAAATTATCCTATAACCCGTGCGGTGCCCGGTAATTTTAATATTTCTTGTCATACTTTTGTAAAATACTAATTTTCATAAAAAGAAAATAAATTATAATGTATTAAAATAATTAAT
Organism: Apium graveolens; assembly: GCF_009905375.1. NCBI lineage: Eukaryota > Viridiplantae > Streptophyta > Magnoliopsida > Apiales > Apiaceae > Apium > Apium graveolens. The sequence goes on along the minus strand of NC_133650.1, from coordinate 204,837,078 downwards.
TTTTATATCAAATTTAAGTACAAACTCTATTAATCGTCAAAATTCTTATTAACCTTTTTTTATTAAAAGTAAAACACATAAGAAAATATATAAAATAGAATAATAGATTATTAAATAATTTATTAAATTAATTGAAATTGAACAATATGTTATTAATTAATAATATATATTTTGTACTCAATTAATCGTCCAAATTCTTATTAACATTTTTTTATTAAAAGTAAAACACTTAATAAAATATATAAAATAGAATAATAGATTATTAAATAATTTATTAAATTAATTGAAATTGAACAATATGTTATTAATTAATAATATATATTTTGTACGATAAATTATCCTATAACCCGTGCGGTGCCCGGTAATTTTAATATTTCTTGTCATACTTTTGTAAAATACTTATTTTCATAAAAAAAAATAAATTATAAAATATTGAATGTAAATATGAAATTAATGATATAATTATTATTTTATGTAAGTAGTATAGTAGAGTTTGTAAAGAAGGTGAGTTTAAGTAGTATAATATAGATATAACTACTACAAATGATAGAGTTTGTAGTTATGTTGGATACATAAATTAAATATTTTAATAAATTATATTTGTTTAAAATTTTTTTGGAAGGTGGTAGCAAATATTTTAGGAGGGGTTAACCACCCACCAAACCAATCAATTATAATAGTATAGTATAGATGGTTTGTCGGTATAACATTTAAATAACTATATAATTTACATGATTAACAAATCATTATCATGTTTTACCTAAATGCTTGTACTCAAAATATCAAACTATTATAATCATAATATTTTATATTGTATTTTATTTTTTAAAATTATACAATATTCAATAGAATATATTTATCAGCCTAATCATACTAGCTTTATTTCTTTTAACGCAAGAACCTCAAAATACTTTTAAAATATTTGTTTGAGAAGCCACATAAATATAGAAGAAGATTATGAGATGGTTTTTGCACGTATAATACATTAATTATTGTTTTTTATCTATGATTGTCCATCTTCTATTCCCATAGAAAATTAAATAATTTTGATTATACCTGCATCATTTCAAAATCCAATATAATATTCTCTCAAACATATGACTTACTTTTAAAAATCTAAATATTATGAAATATATTTATTCAAATTATAATATTACTATTTTGGCATTTATTTTTTAAAAAATAAAGATGGTAAGAAGAATCTAGAACGTCCATTTCAATTCTAGCACTTGGTCTAACTCCTTAGTTTTGATGATCACAACACAGCAAACCATCCTGTTGTTATTTGAGAATGTTTGCACGATATAATAGCTTGATATGAGTGCTGTTTAAGTATCATGACAGCAAGCTATCATAAGACAGTAATCTATTTCAGCAAGCTATGATCAACTATGTCAGAATAACAACAAGCACTGATAGGATTTCAACAAGGAACTCGAATTTCATGGAGATTTTATAGGATCTTCATATATATCAGTTGTAAGGACTTCTCTAATAAATATACGTGCATTATATATATAGAGCTCAATTATAAATCATTTTTAATCAGTCAAATTGATTTCCTAAAGAACAGGAGTTTGTTTCTCTTTCAAACTCTTTCTTCTATATTCTGATTAAAACGTTTTATCCTCTACAAAATAGAAGAGATATTTTCTGTATATTGGACATCTTTCTTTCTCTTCTATCTAACGTACACATGAACGTTGGAAACCATCCCAACGATCTTAAACGGTAGAATTGGATTCTAGCCGTTGTAAGTTGTTGAGAATGTTTCAAACGTTAATGTGTGGTTATATATGTGGTTTCTTGCAGTTTTTATTACTGACAGAATTTGCAAGCAAGAATATATACAACTCCTGATCGTTATTGTTTTCAAAATACTCTCGAGCTCTAAATATATATGTATTTTATTGAAGAGAGTCTATAGTTTGAGTTGTAAACTTTATCACTGATTTGTATTGTTCAAATTGTATTGATTAGTTGCTGGATAAGTTGGCTAGGGAAATAAGGGTTTAGTGGTACTTGCTAGAGGAGTTTGTACTACGGGGTAGTATAGTACTTAGAGAGCAGGTTCTTAAACAGGGTTTCAGCAAGCCATAATCAGCAGCTGAGATAAAGGGAGATATATTATTGTATCTTGTAGTTGTAACCTTCATTGATCAATAATATATTCTCTTACCAAGTTGGTAAGGGACCAGGACGTAGACCATAGGGCCTTAGGGGTCGAACCTGGCTAAAATTCTTGTGTGTTCTATTTACTTTCCTGCACATTATTTTCTGCATTGCATTTAGTCATATCAGCTTACAATCATTGTCAGATTATAGTTCTGTTGGTAAAATCTCAGTAAGCTATTTTCGGGTAAAATCTAAAAGTAATCCTAGTTAGCCATAATCACCTATTCACCCCCCCTCTAGGTGTAATTTCAGTTGGTATCAGAGCTTTGGTATACTAATCTTTCTGTAACAGGAATAGTATTCGATCGAAATGGCTGACCAATATCCCGAAGAAACCTCAGATTACCGAGCACCTCTCTTGCTTGGTACAGAAAACTATAACTGGTGGAAAGGTCGCATGGAAGTGTATCTATCCAGGGAGCCATTAGCTTTGAGAGTTGTTCAGAAGGGTCCTTTTGAGTTTAAGGACAAAGAAGGCAAAGTGAAAGACGTTGATGATCTCACAGAGGCTGAACTAATCAAATACAACTTCAATGGAAATGCTAGGAATTCTCTCATGAATGGGTTATGTCCTAGTGAATGTGATAAAGTCTCTTCATGCAAATCAGCTAAAGAGATATGAGATACTCTGGAATTGTATCACGAAGGATCCAAGAGTTTAAGAAAGGTGAAATTGAGTAAACTAATGAATGAGTTTGGAAATTTCAAGCTTCAAGACGGAGAAACTATTCGAGAAAGTCAAGCTAGATTCCAGATAAATCTGAATGCCTTAAAGCAGCTTGGCAAACATATCCCACAAGAGGAAATCAACATGAAGATACTTAGTGATGTGCCATTTATCTATGAACCAAAGGTAAAAACTCTAGAATCCTCTCCAACTATAGATACTATGGATCAATTGGCTGTTTTTGCAGAATTAGAACAATTTGAAAGCAAAATCAAGGAAAGCCAATCAAGTTCTATGCAAGCTCCAGTTGCTCAAATGAAGCAATTAGCTCTTCACACTAATGATAGCTTACTGGAATCTGAAGATGAGTCAGACGAAGAACTAGCTTTAATATCCAGGAAGATCAGAAAGATGATCGAGAAGAAGAACAAGCTGAAAAGAGATAAAGTCAGATTTTCCAACAACAAGAAGCCCAACAAAGATTCTAAAGATCAGACATGCTTTGAATGTGGAAAGCCAGACCATTATAAGCGGGACTGTTACAAATTGAAGTCAAAACAGCAAACTGTCTTCAAGGATAAGAAGAAAGCTAAAGCTCTAATGATTTGGAGTGATGATCACTCGGTTTCCAGTGATGATTCAAGTGGAGACATGGTCAATCTTGCCCTAGTTGGACTTGATGATGATTCTGTTCGAGGAAATTCAGAAAGTGGATACCTAGAAAGTGATTCAGAAGAAGATCAGAGTGAGGTAAACTCTTGTAAATATAATTTATCTTCTGAAAATATTATTTTGGAACCACTAACCATGCAGGAATGTAAAAATGTATCTATGGGTGAATATTATTCTCTTAAAGCTGAAAATAGCAAGCTAAAAGAGAAGAATAATTATCTCAAGACTATAGTTCAAGATTTGATGAGCAAAGTAGATACTTGGATTGACAAGAAGGTACCTACACAAGTTGACAAAGAGGCTAAAATCAAGGATCTTCAAGCTAAAGTTAGTCATGTGGAAAACTTCAACAAAATTCTCCTCAAAAGAAACAAGACTCAATTAATGGAGATCACAGAGTTAAAGAAGGAGATTGAAGCAAGGGATGAATGTTTGGAGCTGTTCAAACTCAGAGAATCAATAGATGCAACACCTTCAAATCAAGTAGAAGAACCATCTCAGCAAGCTAAAATCATAAGTCAGCAAGCTGAAAAGATTGATCTGCTCACAAAGGAAGTTGAGGATCTGAAAAAGGGCATGGGATCGTTTGTTCAAGGAGAAGAAAGTCTCAAATCTATGATGAACAACACAAATATTCCATTGGTCAGAGAAGGAATTGGAATGAATGCAAACAAGAAGGACAAAGCTCTAAGATATGAAGGAAAACATGGCATACCCTATGATTATGCTATGCCTTGGAAGATATGCAACAGATGTGGAAAGAAAGGGCATCTTAAAAAACATTGCAAAAGTTCAGAATGGACAAAAATCATATCATGGAGGAAACAAACAGAAAACAGCTTACTATGATCAGAATGGCAGAACAAAGACAGCTTACCATCATCAGGCTGGCAGAGTTAAATCACCTAGATTTATCCAAAAATGGATAAAGAAATCTGATTTACATGTTCTATATGTTTTATCTGCTAACCATGTCGGACCCAACAAACTTTGGGTACCAAAAGGTTGAGTTGTTTTATTTATTTTATAGATGTGTCTTGCCGCTCGAGTCAAATCAACTCAATGGATTTTAGATAGCGGATGTACTAGACATATGAGTGGAAACAAAGCACAATTTTTGAGTCTTCAGATGAAAAAGGGTGGAAGAGTGACTATTGGTGATAGCAAAACTCTTCAAATTCTTGGAAAAGGTAAAATAGGTAATAAACACATTTCAATTGATAAAGTTCAATATGTTAAAGGCCTTAAATATAATCTGCTTAGCATAAGTCAGTTATATGATGATGGTCATACTGTTAACTTTGGTATTGATAAGTGTATTATTACTATTGGTACTAACAAAGTCCCCCTAGTTGCTAGAAGGGAAGGAAATATATATATTTTGGACTTTGAGTTGCAGAAAATAGCTTATTGTCTTGCTGCAATAGACACTGATCCTTATGTTTGGCATAGAAGATTGGGTCATGCTCACATGGACTTACTTAACAAGCTTTCAAAGAAGAAGCTAGTCAAAGGTTTACCCAAAATCAAGTATGTCAAGACTGAGGTGTGTTCGGCATGCCAATTAGGCAAGCAAATTAGAAGTACTGACAAAGCAAAGAAAATGGTATCTACTTCTAAACGCTTAGAACTTTTACATTTAGACTTATTTGGTCCAGAAGCTTATAAAAGTATAGGAGGTGAGCAATATGGTTTTGTAATTGTTGATGATTATTCTCGTTTTACATGGGTATTGTTTCTTAGAACTAAAGATGCTGCTTTTAATGAGTTTGAGAAACTAATTAAATTACTTGAGAATAAGCTCAATACAAAGCTTGTAGGAATAAGGAGTGATCGAGGTGGTGAATTCCAAAAAGACTTTGTTACTTATTGTGAAGAAAGAGGAATATCACATGAATTCTCGGCTCCAAGGACTCCACAACAAAATGGTGTGGTGGAACGCAAGAATAGGTCACTGCAAGAGACAGCAAGGACTTTGTTGCAAGAAAGCAAGTTACCTAGAAGTTTTTGGGCAGAAGCAGTCAACACAGCATGCTATGTTCTGAATAGAGTATTGATAAGACCTATTTTGGACAAGACTCCATATGAATTGCTCAAGAAAAAGAGGCCCAACATCAGTTACTTCAGAATATTTGGCTCAAAGTGTTTTGTGCTCAAGACAATTGGTAATGATGGTAAATTTGATGCTAAATCTTATGAAGCTATTTTTCTTGGTTATTCTATGAATAGTAAAACCTATAGAGTTTATAATTTGTCTAAGCATATTGTTGAGGAATCTATAGATGTTACTTTTCAAGAACCTAACAATAATCTTCCAAGAGACGAGGAAGATGATGCAGGTGAAGCTGGTCAACAGCAAGCTGAAACAGAGAAGGCTACTCCAAAAGACACTACAAGAAAAATGTTCATAGACATCAGTTTTTGGCCGATGTCTATGTTGTTTAGTAACCGATGTTGATGTCGGTGATGTCTATTCTAGACATCGGCCATAACCCGATGTCTTTACTCGCTTAGACATCGTTTTTGGCAAACTACCTGATGTCTATGCATTATTTTTTTACAAAAAATGTTAGAAATAAATAATTTAATAAATAAATTACACCTATTACAACAGATTAAACATATAATGAGCCATGTTTTTTTCTACATAGACATCGATTTTTTTCATAAAGGTGATGTAAAATCAGATATTAAATATCGATTTATTTAGTAAAATGTGATGTCTTTGTTGGCACTTAGACATCAATTTTATCCCAATTAAGGTGATGTCTATATTTCTTTTAGACATGAACATGTGAGTCTTTGACATCAGTTTTTTAGGAAAAAACGATGTACATCAACTTCTTTGACATCAGTTTTTCTTCACTAAAAGTGATGTACAATTGCCTTTGAGACATCAGTATTTATATATTAAAGGTGATGTAGAATTATTTTTTTGACATCAGTATTTATTCATTAAAATGGATGTCCAATCATTTTTTTGACATCAATATTTATTCATTAAAAGTATTTAAACAATGAACTAACTAAACACTTATATTCATCAACATAAATATCAAGATCTAGTTTTATTACAGAATCATTCAAAATTAAACTAAGAGTTATTGACCTTAAGCTACAATAGAAGGAATGGCGCTGTCTTAAGCTACAATTTGAGGTTATCAGATTATATACGAGGCTGAACTCTTGATGCTATAGAAGACCATTCTATAAATTTTTGTCTACCCCTAGCTTTTATTCCCTCTTCGAACATTTCCAATTTTTGACAGCCTCCCCGATCTCCTCTGGAGTCTTTACCTTGATCTTGCTCGACAAGGTTCGGCATGTCAAATCCATCAGACTCCTTATTTTCAAGTAGTTTACCGCCTGAAATCACCAAAGATGAAAATTTAGCCATAATGTACACTCTGTTATATTTGGTTCCTCATATATCTAGGCCAGTCTTAAGTAAAGTCTGGTACTAAGGTACAAGCTTTCAATTGATAATCAAATATTCTAAAACAATCACAAATAAATGACAAAATCATGAATCGTCTATCCATCGAACTCTTTTAGACCACAAAAGTATTATACTAGCTGTGCAACTAAAACTCACTTGTGCTAGTTAGCTTCAGCAAAATGCCCCAGGTCAGAGATGTGAAACTATATGCACTCATACAATTCTTGGCAGCCTTATTCTGTTAGGTAAGCCTGATATGACAAATGTGGCCCTCTGCTACTGCTACTAAAGGAAAAAGTGAAGCAGTGTGATACCACTCATTTTCAAAAATATTTTTATGAGATTGATTCTAGTCTATCACTCTTCCTCACTGATCACTGAGATACCTAAGCTCAATGTAACCAAACCATCACACCCTGCTCGATATTCACACCAATCAGTATTCAGTGCTACCTCCATTTCTCTAAGAATGTCCTCATTTCATGTTATTTCCTTCTTTATTTGGCCACACCATATCACCAAGCTACACACGCTAGGGGCATGATTGCCTCATCAGGCAGGAAAAACAAGATGCAAATTGAAGAAAGTACAAGAGATGATTTAAAACAAAAATTATGAACTGTCCATGTTTTACTCTAATCTAATGATAGACACGCAGTAAAAGTCATTGAAAGAAATTCTTTTCACTTTTCTTTCTCGTTTTGTTCCTCTTCTTTCATAATGTTTCTCAAATTAAAGTGTATTACCTGTGTCCTAAAAATTAAAATACAGGGAGTTGCTACATAAGACAAATTTACTGATAGGTTATCTCAAAAACTGTACAGTGATCCTAGTATTTGTAACATGAAATATGAAGCAAGTCAAAGAACAGTCAGCATTTCTGCTAGGCAAAAAAAAGTCAGCATTTCTTATCAAATTCATATACTAATTGTCAACAATCTCACTAGTGTTAAATATGGTAGGTTTAAAATCAGAATAAACCCGTAGATACAGAGATATGAAACATTCCAGAATTAGCGAAGAGGCAACGGATGTAAAAATATGTGACATACCTGGGAGGGCTGCGTACATTCCTCATAAACTGCAAATGGCTGACTTTTAGGATGTTTAAAAGCTACGTTCCGATTTGCTTGATAGTTAGTGTAAGAACCTTGAGGTTAAGAACCTTACACAAGTAGGCAACATCCTGTAAATTTCTATAAACTGTTGTCCATGCAATAACATGCGCGTATCAAATCTAGAAAAAATAAGTACCGACCTGCTCAGTCAGGCAAAATTACAGCAAAGATAAGATTGAATTAAAAAAACAAAAAGGTATACTCACAATATTCTAGGTATTTCAGAAATATTTATCGATCCCAGTGAGTATATAGCAGCAAATGTCAGTAAGACCTACAACCAGGAAGTCGATACAAAATATATAAAACTCGAAAACTTTAATAATATCTATACATAGATTGCTCCAACTTAATCTGCTTATAATTCTAATTACTCGACAAACTTATAGTACCTTAATGAATTTCTGGCCATTTTCGTGGTAAACGTATTTGAGCTCTTTGTCATCTAAAGCATTAGTACCACAAGCTCCAATACCGAGAGCATACAAAGTTACATCTCTAATCAAAAAATAATTCTAATTAAATAACAAAAATGCTCAATTACGATAATAATACATGTAGATATAAAAAAAAATGGATTTACCTCTCATCATAAGTGAACAATCTCTGTAATTGATCACAAACAAATCAAGAATTATATCGAATTATAAGTGTTTAATTTAACACTTACCACAAAGAGTATGAGTGCAAAAGATTTTTTTTTTGAATTATCATATTAAATAACTCTAGTCCTTACCACAAAAAGTGTCCAATTATCAGCTTTGAAAGGCCTGTGAAACCACATTCTATACAAAAATATGTTGATTAAGCTTCAACTCCAAACTTAGAAAAGTTAAATTGAAGTTGTCACTGAACCTCAGTCTGTATTATACTTGTCAGAAATCTTCCAGAGTGGAAACAACAGTGTGCATAACTAAGAGATCAAAGATTTGTCACTCATAATATTGTTGAAGAACTACTGCACTTACACGTGATTCAAACTAACAGATGATGTTTTCAAACCCTTTGTTCGATGAGGATTTAAATTTACTCGGAGAAACACCAGATCCGAAGTAAATGCTATTATATATCTGCAGTCATGTTACATATTTGTTAGATTTAGAAAAACATAAATTCAAATTAAAGTTAGGTTACCTCTTGGCTTATAACCAAGGTATGCAAAGCTTCGGCCTCAGGTGAGGTATTTAAATTTTTGCAATTGACCGTTTCTATACACACAAGATATTTATAATTTTAAAAAATTATGCTTCTTGATAACTGGCCCTGTATGATATAACTAGGATCTCTAAATATAGAGAAGGCAGGAAACACAGTCCTTGAATAAATTAAATTTCCTGGATAAATTGGTCATTTAATTTTCGATCAACTGCTTTTGATCACAACACTCATGTTCTTGACTACATTATAGCTTTATACTCTATAAGATAATTTTAGTTGAGTGTATAAAAAAATGGCAGCATCAGACACAATTAGTAATCATACTTCACAAATGTTAAGCTATAAGTTAAATGATAATAAAACACAAACAAAACAAAAACAAAAATCAAATATAAACATCTGTGACCTATTCAAATACTAATTAGTGCTTACTCTGTGTGAAAAACACAGGACATAACAGACTTTGAAATCGATAGCCCCGGACAGAGATAGAGCACATATTCAAAATCGATCACGAATCAGCATCAGCTTATAGCTAAAGAAGACTTGGATAATTGTGACACAACAATCATTAACAAAATTCACGCAATTACATCACTAACTAATTAGCTTAGGTAACTAAAACAATTGTAATACAAGTTTAAATTACATTACATATAATCAATAATCTTCATATTCAATTGTCAGCAGGTTCAAGATATATAGAAACCCATAAAACACACTATATATACAATTAATATAAAATCTACAGATCTAATCCAGGTAAGGTGTTAAAAGATCAGAACTTTTTATATAAAAGCATCAAACCAAGCATAAAAGAACACACAACTACAAAACAATTACTGAGAGAGAGAGATAATACATCGATGATTGTTGCTCAAGGTGGGAAGCCAAGAGTTCTTCTTGAGTTTGAGTAGTAACTTTGAGATACAATGATAACCCGACCACGAGGCAGTATAGAAAAGTAAAAGTATATAAATTAAGTTATGGGTTTTAATATTGTATTCTTTTCTGGAATCATGTACCAAGTAGCATTAGGAACAAATAGATCATTACTCAAGCATGAAGTGCAATTAGGGTTTAGAATTGAAATATCCCCAATTTAAAATTAAATGAAACTAAGAATTCGAGTTTTGTAGCTCACTTATATACCAATTCGAGCTTTATATCTTCGAACAAATTGAACAGACTTCCACTCGAATGAATCGGTTTATCGATAGTAGAACTTCGGATAAATTAAATCAAGTTGAACATCTGGGGGAACTTCTGAACCTTCCGTGAACGATTTAAGACTTTAGGTGGAGGGTGGAGGGTGGAGGGTGGAGGGAGGAGGGAGGGAGAGAGGGAGAGGGAGAGAGAGAGAGGTCGGGGTGGGGGTGAGACGAGAGAGAGTGAAAGTTTAATTATTAACTTAGTTTCTGAAAATGGGGGGAAGAATTGGTAAATGAGGGGGAACCTGAAAAAAATTTCGCTAAGGGGGAATAAAATTGAAAGAGCACGCCCTGATTTTTTTTTGGTAATTTTAGACATCAGTTATTAAATAACCGATGTCTTCAAATAACATAGATAGCAGAAAAACACGGGATGATGTTATTGGTTCTTTTAAAATCAGTGGCAACATCAACCAATGTTTAATGTATGATGTATATTCAACTTTTTCTTGTAGTGACAGCAAGCTGAAACAGAGACTGATTCTGGAAAACAGCAAGCTGAAATTGAAACTGCCTCAGGAAATCAGCAAGCAGAACCTTCTACTCTAGTTGATGATGCATTTATAAAGATGGCAAAGATGACTCTTGATGGTCCTAGAGGAAATAGAGCAAGGATAAAATGCCAATCTATGATGGTGAAGACTTAGCTCCTCCATTTAAGATAAAGAAGACTTCACATGAAGATATTGCAAAGCATTCATTGCCAAAAGCTACACGGACAGTGAAGAATCACCCTCCAGAACAGGTTATTGGTGATATTTCTGATGGTCTCAAGACAAGAAAAGGCACTGCAAATTTTTGTGCTTATGCTGCATTTTTAGCTCAAGAGGAACCCAAGAATGTCAAAGAAGCACTTGAAGATGAAAATTGGATCACGGCTATGCAAGAAGAACTCAATCAATTCGAACGATGTGATGTTTGGGAACTGGTCAAGCCACCAAAGGGTGCTTCAATCATTGGTACAAAATGGATTTTCAAAAATAAAGTGGATGAATTTGGTACTGTTACTCGAAATAAAGCAAGGCTCGTGGCACAAGGGTACAACCAACAAGAAGGCATTGACTTTGATCAAACTTATGCTCCAGTAGCTAGATTGGAATCAATTAGGATGCTTCTTGCTTATGCATGCTACAAGAAGATCAAGCTACATCAAATGGACGTCAAAAGTGCTTTTCTTAATGGATTTCTGGAAGAGGAAGTTTATGTCAACCAACCCCCTGGTTTTGAACATGAACAACATCCGGACTATGTTTACAAGCTCAAGAAGGCATTATATGGCTTAAAGCAAGCACCAAGGGCTTGGTACAAGAGGCTTAGTAAGTTTTTGATCAAAAATGGCTTCATTCGAGGTAAAATTGATCCTACTTTATTTACTAAGCAAAATGGTAATGATATTTTGATATCCAGATATATGTAGATGATATAATCTTTGGATCCACTAATGATTCTATGTGTGAGTGGTTTTCTAAGTGTATGAGCAGTGAATTTGACATGAGCATGATGGGTGAGCTCAATTATTTCTTGGGGCTCCAAATTAAACAATCTAAAGATGGAATTTATGTGCATCAATCAAAATATGTCAAGAATTTGCTGACCAGATTTGGTTTTGACAATGTCAAGCCGAAATCTACTCCAATGAATCAAACTAGCAAGCTGACATCGGATGAAAAAGGTAAAGATGTTGATATCAAGAAGTATAGAGGTATGATTGGTAGTCTTTTATATCTTACTGCTTCTCGGCCAGATATTATGTATAGTGTTTGTGTATGTGCTCGTTTTCAAGCTAAACCTAAGGAATCACACTTAAATGCAGTTAAAAGAATATTTTGATATTTACGTGGGACTATTAATCTTGGGTTATTTTATCCTATTACAAGCACATTTGATCTTGTGGGGTATAGTGATGCTGACTATGCAGGTTGTCAAACTGATAAAAAGAGCACAAGTGGTGTTTGTACATATTTAGGACAAAGTCTCGTATCTTGGCAAAGTAAGAAACAAACTTCAGTTGCATTATCCACAACAGAAGGTGAATATTTGGCAGCTGGTAGCTGTTGCTCTCAAATTTTGTGGATGATTCAGACTCTACGAGATTTTGGAATCAAGTGTGGCAAAGTTCCAATCTATTATGACAACACTAGCACCATCAACATATCAAAGAATCCGGTTAATCACTCAAGAACAAAGCATATTGATGTTCGTCATCATTTCTTGAGAGATAATCTGCCAAAGGTAAGATTGAATTAGTTTTTGTACCTACTGAATATCAATTGGCAGATATCTTTACAAAACCCTTGGTGAAGCAAGATTTTCTACCATTCGAAGGGAACTTGGCATGTGCAGTGTATAATCGCAAGCTATCTTTGGAAATTTGGTAATGTTGGCTTACTATCATTTTTCATATTAGCTTACTATGATTGGTTATTTAAATGATATTTTTGTGATTAATTTGGTTTTATATGTCACTATCTGTTAATTATGTTTAAATATTTGCATGATTTGCTGATTTAATTGTTAAATGATAAAAATGCTAAATGTGGTGTTTTAGATAGATTTAAACTGTTTTAATGCTAAGTGTTAGATTTTTGGATATGTATAATTTGTTTTTAATTTTTTTTATCCTAAACTCTCCCCTAAATATCATTAAAAGAGCACGGGTTAGGGTTTTATTTCACCGTGACTCCACTTTCTCTATCTATCACCGCTTCGATCAATCAAGATCACCAGTTCAGTTCCACTCAACATGGTTCGTGCTACTAGAAATTCTGGTATTCTGGGCATGCGTACTTCCTCGAAGATGGATACTGCAGTGGTCGATTTGGGTCACGAGAGCGATGAAGAAGTCTCTCACACCCCTGATTCGAAGAAACTCAAGCAATCTTTGGCATTTGATTCTCCTGATCTCCAACAACGATTCACTGAAAATGCTTTGGATGTTCGTTCTATTATCCCTGGTATCCCGATTGTTGGTAAGCTTTTTCAAAACTCCGGAGCCTTATTTTTGTTTCAGAATTTGGGTATGGATTCTTTTATCATCGAAATGCCTAAGGTCTACTATCCTGATTTAATTCGTGAATTTTATGCAAATTTGATTGAAGATAAGTATGGGAACTGTATTACCACTGTGCATGACAAGAAAATTAGGCTTAATCCTCCCATTTTAAGTTCTATTATCAAGTTTGAGAATCCCTCTGAGATTGATATTTTTACTGGAAAAGGATATGTGTCATTCCCTGATTTCTCTGTGATGGATCAGTTTAAGTTGTTATTAGGATCTGTTGATAATATTGAAGAAAACCCTCAGCCTCCTTCCACTACTCAATTATCTCCTATGGCACATTTGTTGTTTAAAATCTGTAGGGCTAATGTTTGTCCTAGGGGTGGGAATAAATCAACCTTTAGTTGTCAAGATGTTACTCTGGTTTCTATGCTTCTAGCTGGCAGGGCTTTTGATCTATCAAATCTGGTTTTAAAGAATATGATTGTTGTTGTTAATCAGAAAAAGATTGGACTTCCTTATGGTTTAATGCTTACCAAGGTATTTGAATTCTTTAAGATCGAACTTAAGAGTGTTGTTAAGGTGAGTGTTAAAGAAGTTTTGGATGTTAAAGTGTTAGCTCAGTCAAATTTACAAATTGACAATGGAGAGTTAGTTAGGATTTTGCCTACCATTGTTCCTGAGTCTCCTGCTGTAGCTGAGCCTTCATCTTTTACTCCAACTGCTGAGATGATGCAGCTGCTAAAAGGTATTCAAGATGATAATACCTTGTTGTTTGGTCATGTTGCTGCCACTACTAAGCAAATCAACCAGCTCAAGACGGAGGTTAAGGGTTTAAAGGATATTTTGCTAAACTTCATATCTGTTCAGAAACCTTCAGCTTTTCAGTCAAATGCAGATTTAGACACTGGCTTGGATGATCTTGTGGATGCTGCTGCAGACTTCGAACAACAGGAGAAGCAAGATGAGTTTCTTTCACCAAAAGAGGATGCAGCTGTCAATTCTGCTCAGGAAGACTAATATGTTTTTGATGATATAAGGGGGAGAACTTAGGAGAATTTAATTTCTTTTAAGTACTTAGTCCCTGAAGAACTTGATTTAGTTTCTGAACTTGATTTAGTTTTTTGTTGAAGTATCTGTGTTTTTTTAAGACTTGTTGCATCTGGTACTTGATTTGATTTTTATCTGTTTATTTGGTGTGGTAAAACTTGCTGATGGATGTTTTGGTTTAAGACTTGGTTATGCTGATGCTTCTAATATTTGAAATATGTTTAATTGTTTTTACATTTAGAAGCTTATTACGCTAATTGTGATATCTTTAGTTTTATTTTATATTTTGAGATATGCATAGATTTAGGGGGAGTTTTTATAATTCTCCTAAATGTGTGTAATCATCAAAAAGGGAGAGATTGTAACTCCTTAGTTTTGATGATCACAACACAGCAAACCATCATGTTGTTATTTGAGAATGTTTGCAGGATATAACAGCTTGATATCAGTGCTGTTTAAGTATCATGACAGCAAGCTATCATAAGACAGTAATCTATTTCAGCAAGCTATGATCAACTATGTCAGAATAACAACAAGCCAAGATGCACAGTCTAGATTCAACAAGGAAGTCGAATTTCATGGAGATTTTATATGATCTTCATATATATATCAGTTGTAAGGACTTCTCTAATAAATATACGTGCATTATATATATAGATCTCAATTATAAATAGTTTTTAATCATTCAAATTGATTTCCTAAAGAATAGGAGTTTGTTTCTCTTTCAAACTCTTTCTTCTATCTTCTGATTAAAACGTTTTATCCTCTACAAAATAAAAGAGATATTTTCTGTACGTTGGACATCTTTCTTTCTCTTCTATCTAACGTACACATGAACGTTGGAAACCATCCCAACGATCTTAAACGGTAGAATTGGATTCTAGCCGTTGTAAGTTGTTGAGAATGTTTCAAACGTTAATGTGTGGTTATATATGTGGTTTCTTGCAGTTTTTATTACTGACAGAATTTGCAAGCAAGAATATATACAACTCCTGATCGTTATTGTTTTCAAAATACTCTCGAGCTCTAAATATATATGTATTTTATTGAAGAGAGTCTATAGTTTGAGTTGTAAACTTTATCACTGATTTGTATTGTTCAAATTGTATTGATTAGTTGCTGGATAAGTTGGCTAGGGAAATAAGGGTTTAGTGGTACTTGCTAGAGGAGTTTGTACTACGGGGTAGTATAGTACTTAGAGAGCAGGTTCTTAAACAGGGTTTCAGCAAGCCATAATCAGCAGCTGAGATAAAGGGAGATATATAGTTGTATCTTGTAGTTGTAACCTTCATTGATCAATAATATATTCTCTTACCAAGTTGGTAAGGGACCAGGACGTAGACCATAGGGGCTTAGGGGTCGAACCTGCCTAAAATTCTTGTGTGTTCTATTTACTTTCCTGCACATTATTTTCTGCATTGCATTTAGTCATATCAGCTTACTATCATTGTCAGATTATAGTTCTGTTGGTAAAATCTCAGTAAGCTATTTTCGGGTAAAATCTAAAAGTAATCCTAATTAGCCATAATCACCTATTCACCTCACTTGGTACTTCTTAAAAACATCTGTAGAAGTTTAAATTCACATATGTTAGCTCTATTATGTTAGATGTATGTCTTAATAACCCCACTAAAATTTTTGTATACACATATGTGTATTATGTTATCCGTTATAAACTCTAAGCTTAGGTAATGATGAACTTGAGATAATTCTTTTAACTCTCATGTGATTATTTTCTTTGTAGGAAATTAATTAATGTTTTTATGGGTGTTGTATGAAATATATATTTAAATATATGTCTATGTGACCATCTTAAACTAGATATGGATTCATTTTATGATATCAAGGTTTTCAATTTTGTAATTGTAAATAAAATTTGACACTTTGTAGTTTTTCAATATTTAAGGTCTCGGGGATGAGCAGAATTAATTTACACTGAGAAATGCATTTAGAATATATTATAATTGCTTTGGTTTTTTGTTTTTCTTTTAAAAATTAGTATCTTAATTATTTTAAAGCATCGACATGTTAACATGTTTAGTTAGTGAAATTTGAGTAGTTTTACTCTATTGCAGCAAGAACAATATCAAGGGCAACACCAAGGCCAATACACAACATTCATTCTGCGAGGACAGTCACAAAGCCAAAACCCGACCTGGGTCCCAACAAGAAGAAGATCAGCAACAAGTTCAAGGGCACACAGGTAAGAACATATTGTTCATCTACTTTTTTAGATTTCTAAATTAGGGAGAATTCTTTATCTTCTGAAAGTGACTCAAGCACTACTAAAATTTTAGTAGATCATTAAACAAAACAAAGGAATTGTGTCAATTCCTTTGTTTCTACGTTCTGATGTCAATTGTGTCAACATATATGAATTTGTTAAGAACTTTTGCTGAGGAGTGGATCATCATTTCCACTATTACCTTTGTCATATGCGGTAAAGATACACTTCTTGACAATCTCATCTAATCTCATCTAGCTTTTTTCTTTTCTTGTCAGGAATATGTGCATATGCAATGCAACCGAAAATTCTTAGATTTCCAACCAAGCGCTTTGCCAATGGCCAACCTTGTTGGAAGATAAAGATACTTTGGTGCCATTTTTTGTGATACCTTGCTCGGCTTGCTTTTTTGTGGGATACTTATACATGTTTGATATTTAATTACAGGTTTTGCTTCTGTTCTTTGTGTCTATTCATTGCAAAACTTCTCTCTTTGTATTTATCATGTGACAGGCAGACAGCTAGACCTTCTCCTTTTGGATTTAAATTCCAATTATCCTCTTGCACTTGTCCTTTTGTAATGTACCTTATAAAGTTCTCATTTTTGGTTTAAAAATCTAATAACCTAAGAGATTCTCATGCTTTTGGATTACTCATCTGATGAGCCTAGAGAACTGCTCCTGAATTCACATCTGATGAACCTTTGGAACTTCTCCTCTTCAATTCATCATGTGGGCCCGTGGAGCCATGTGCCCCAGTCCTCTGGATATACTAATCAGGAGCTTATTCTCATTCATCCTCAAGACACCTGCAATAGTGATCCTCGCTCCTCCCACATTATTAAACTTGTGCTCTGAATTATGCTGCTGGTTAAATAGGCTTGGGAGGTTAAAGGAATTTCCATAATGTTGTTCACAGAGGTCAAATGGTTCACGGCTACGGGCAACATCTGAAAATTCAGAATAGTTGCAACACTAATGGAATTGTTTTGATAATATTAATAATTTGACACCCATAATGCACAGCAGGTCCAGGGTCCATCACCCATGCTGGAAAGCAAACATTTGCAGTAATGATACAGTTGGAACTTAAACCGCGTACTTCTGAACTGCAGTTGAGTCTGGAGGCACACGGATGTGAGTATAAAGTTGAAGTTGACCCCAAACAAGTAGAGAAATAATGTATCATATCATAGAGCATCATGTTGCAAATGTGTGTACATAAGAAAAAATCTGTTACACTGGTGAAGATGCACAGTCTTCCTTCTTCAAAGTCTTGGGAGAGATGATGCTTAATCTGTTGTACTAGTACACTCATTCCCTAAAATTTAAGTTACAAAAATTAGGAGAATGAATAAATAATCTATTGCAGTTTCTCTTATGTCCTCTTAAAGCGTTACCAGCTATTAGTACTACCGTATGACTGGAACAGTTATAACCTAATCAAGGAACAATACTTTAACAAAAAGAAAAAATATTTTAAAAACCCAATAAACATGAAAAGAAGTAAGAAGATAAAATTTGAAAATAATTACTTAATTAAATCCTCGTGAATGATATAATTAGTAAACCTGACAATCAAGAGAATTTATTTAAATTTTAATTGGAAAGGCAAAACGTGATAGGATCCACGCCCAAAGCACTTCCATCAACTGAAAAAGGTGAAAGAGAGGTAGATAAGTGAGAGGGTTAGAGAAACCATATGGTTTGTTGCGCCACTAAGTACAAAATGAAAGAAACAAAGTTGAGAGACATCAAAATGAAGTATATTATCATTTAGCCAAGAACTATTTGAAAATTGGAAAATCAGTGAGGGCAATTCTTCAAGAATTTCAAAGTTTATGATGTTGAATTTATTAAATCCCATCTTTCTCTTTCCCTTGATTAAGACATTTAACATGTGGATCAACTTATATATTACATCATTTTAACAAACCCCTCATATTTAGATGAGCTATCACTATAAGAAAAACAGGTAAATACGACCGGCCAAAAGTCCTCGCATTCACCTAAATATGTCAGGACACGGTCGTATCTTTTAGTTTCTGGATCGGTCATAATACGGGAGGAATATTTAGTAAGTCGGTCATTTTTAAAGTAAATTGGACGAGCTAATTTTGACCATTTAAAAAAAACCGCTTAAATTCAACTGGCCAAATTTGACCAAGGTAGTCGAATTTGACTTTTCACCAAAAAATTGAAAATTCCGCCCAAACTATTAAATATTTTGAATAAATTTAAAATGTCTGCCTAAAATTAAATTGACCGAATATGGTCAAAGATGCGAATCTAAATTCCACTACCTTCGGTTGAATTAACAAACACCAGTTTTAAGAGACAAATCTCTCGCTGGAAATTGGAAAATTTCCAGATTCCGGGGAGTTTACCCAGGTCCGGTCATATTCCAACAGCTTTAATTTCTCCAAAAAAGCTCAGTTTTCAGTCCAATTTTTCAACTTAATACACTCAAAATTGATCAAACAATCTCACATTCATTTCCAAACTTACAAACAACTAGCATTTAACCGATTCCGACAAAAATCAATTGGACGTCTGTAAAGAAAAAAAATATAATTAACAAAAAGTACACTCAAAATTGACCCAACAATCTCATATTCATATCCAAACTTACAAATAACTAGCATTTAACCGATTCCGGCCAAAATCAATTGAACGTCTGTAAAGAAAAAAACAACATTAACAAAAAATTCACCAAACTAAAAAAACCTTAATATAAACAATTTCCCCACTACATACCAAGCATGTAAATGAAGCAACAAATTCAATCATAAATCATGAAAAAATTATCTACACGCTCATGTTCAATGATCTATCGATTCGTAACTTCAAAACACATCAATAAACAACCTAAAGTAAAAGGCTAATTCGAGTTAAAATCAAGAAAATGGAAATTATTACCTTGAGGAGGGAGAGTAAGATGGTGGGAGGGACACAAATAGAAATAGAGGGGGAGAGAGAGATTGGAGGGTGGAAAAAAATAACGGCGGAGAAGGGGTGGGTTACGTGAGTGAAAGGAGGGCTTCGGGTTAAAAATTTTATTTTATAATTTTTTTGTTTTTTTACTTATAATTTGGTTTTATTAACTGTAAATTCAACCGTTGGATTAATGTTTTAGGGGTTAAATTTGGTGTGTTAGATCTAATGCAAGGGACTACTGAAGTGGCACTAAATTCAACTATAACCGGTCGAATTTAGGAATGTCGATTAATATTTTTCTTATGCTTTCTTATAATTTCTAAGAAATTAAAATTGTAATTAATTAACTTTTTTCTTACAAATATTATAATATTAAAAATATAATAAATTATATTAACAACTTGTTATTTTAATAAAAAATTTATAATCATGAAGTTGGTCAATTTGAGCATAAATTCCACGAAAAAGATTGTGTGGTGAAATATTTAGTTAAGTTAGTGATACCTTATTTGTTAAAATAATCGAGGTCTAATGATTAAAAATTGTTAAAATTTGCATATAACATTTTCTGGTAACCATTTTAACGTCCATGTGGTTGGATGGTCTAATATTATTCTAAATAGTAGGAACACTCTATGGTAAGAATCTCAACCCCTAAATTCGAATTTGTAAAATAATTCAAATAATCACATCCGTAATAGATTACTCAAAATAAATGAGATATAAATTAAAAACTAAAACCCAAATCGATACCCTAAAATTTAAATTTATAACCCTATGTAATCATACTACCAACCCTAATGTAGAGATTCAAAAACTAGTTAATTATTAGCTCACTAATATTTTGTCAAAAAATACACTGAATGTAGTCAGTGGACTTGGAATGCGATAATTCTTTCGTAATTTTTTAAACTTTTTATATATATATATATTTAAATTTCACGGAAGTATCATAAAATTTAAATAAAAGTTCTTTCATCACATATATTTTTATACCATATAAACTTGTAGTTGGGATGAATGTTATTATTGTGTGTATACATATTTTTTAAAATATTCACTAACATTTAAATAGTTTAAAAAAATTATTAAAAATTCTGAATATACTAAATACAATTGAATGTGGCCAAATTAGATACATATAAACAGATTTGTGTAGAAATATAAATTTAAAATTAGAGGGGAATTTCCGCCAACTTTTGCCCCAAAAGTTTTAAAAGTTATAGGAAATTTCATTCCATTTCCTAATAATAAATTTGACCAAAATCTATTGAATTTAGGAGAGCCAAAAAATTCAATGCCGAAAATTTCATCCAATTTTTTTTGACCTAAGGCGGGGAAGAATTTGGTAATAAGCGGGATATTTTTTCGAATTATTTTAATAATTTTTTAGACATCGGTTTAAAGCTATAGGAAGTTAAAAAGCTAAAGACATCGCTTTTAAAAGTGGTGATGTTAAAAATATTTTTAACATCGGTGACACGGGTGACCAATGTCTAATCTATGATGTCTATTGACAGTTTTCTTGTAGTGCATTAATGTGTTTATCTCGTATGCAAAATATATAAAGAATCTCTCCTTGCTAACTAAAGGTAGTACATATGAAGATTATAAATGTATGTTGTTTTCAAACAAGCTAAGCTACACTTTAATTTGCTTTTTTATGAAAATAGAATAGTCTTCGAGTTCATAATTTTGCATTTCTATATGTGATTAAATCATGTACTTATTCAATTACATATTAACTTAGGTGCGAATATTCTTGTAAATTCCATGTAGACCTAGCCGCATAAATATGACAATCTTCTAAGTTTTGTATTCATAGAAAATGATCAAATTATTTCATTGGAGTTGCAAGTTTTATGTATATGTTTTGTGTGAGTAAGTTGTATGGAATTACTCGGAAAAAACTCTTTCTCGTAATCTCCAACAATTTATTATACATTTAAATTTTTAGAAAGTGGTATTATAAATTTTGTGATTTAGAGATGACTTTCACAAAAATATGTTGCAATCAAAATTTTCTGGTATGACGGGAAATAATTGTAATCAATTGAGTATTCAAACAAAGGTAGGGTCTTTCTAGTGTGTGTTAATGTAACAAATACATTTACATGATCACATAGATTTTTATGCACGGGAGCCATTATTATTAATGAGATTAGAGCTAATAAAAAATTTAAGTTGCTAGTGTGCGTCGGCATGGAGACAAACAAGAAAATCAATTTCGGTATTGTAAGAATCTCAAGATTTTTGAAAGATTATGGAATATGGATACCAATAACCATACATGTTATATTACCGTAATAACTAAGACTTTGAAGGAAAATCCACTAAAGTTAAGAAGACTCTCTTTTTTATTAATCAAGTGGTGAATGGAGTAATTTTCTAAAGGATTTCTATGATATATCAACATTAAAGCTAACATGAGAAACTGTAAGTAAGTCCTAGAAAGATCAAGAAAACCAATAATGAGAATATACTAGTTTTGTGTTCGTTTAATCATAAATATGAATATTAAGATTTTATTAATGTGTAATATTAAAGTAGGTTAGTAAAATAGGAAATAAGTATATAAGTACATCTAAGTAAACATGTAAATATATAGAAAGTACAACTAATTTATACAAAATTTAAATATGTTAATAATTAAATAAGAAATAAGTATACAAATGCATATAAATAAACATGCAATGCTTAGAAGTACAACAATGACCCGCCATTTAATTGAACCAACACACTACTTTCCTATTCATTATTAAATAATTAAGTATCTGTCATGAGTTGCATAGATGATAAAAAGGGTGTATATAGTAAATATGATGTCATTATTTTCCTAGAATGAAAACTAATACGAACCCATTATATTTTCCCTTATTGCATGAAACTCTAAACCATTTTACAAAAGTTCAATAATTATTATATAAGTATTCTTTAGAAAAATTATTTAGGTTAGATTTGAAAAAATATAGTCCTAAAACTATAAATTTATTAGTTGGATTACATTTAATCAACAACTAATTTGAAAGAGATAAGACTACATATAGACTATATATAACATTAATGTGTTTTCCTAATTACCTATATTTGCTAACTTATTTCATTTATTTTGTGTGTTCTTTATATGTATATCTTTTGTTCCTCTTTATACATATATATGCATTTATATATATATATATATATAGGTATGAGTGTGATATATAGAGAGAATGAATTTGGCTGTCTTAAATCAACATGTTTAGGATTAAATATTTGTTAATTTGTTTCAATTGTGTTGTTCATATGATTGTTTTTATGTTTACGGTGTATTCATGTTTATACATATATATGTATAAGTATGATGGAGAAGGAGAGAATAAACGTGGCTCTCTATAGTAAACTAATAACCGAATGTGTTCTTCATCTATATTTTATAAATTTCTTATGAACTTAGTAAGAGTTAAATCTCACAGTTATATGTTCTTCAAAGGCTTGAGTTTTTTTAGCTTCATTAGTTGTTATTGTTCATTTTCTATGTTATCTTTTGTGATGACAAATGCTTTCATTTTGAAATAATGATGTAGAAAAATAATTTAATATCAATAAAATATGTAAATTATACAATTAGTAAGTTGAATTGTTATTTTGTGTCATGTATATCAAGTATTGATTATGTTTACCTATGTTTGCGTAAGAGCTAGAGGGGGGTTTATTTGCGTCTTTATTTGATATGGGTTTAATGTTGTTAGTTCTCTATGAGTTGTATTTACGAATACTAATTAAGATTTCTAAGTTTAATCGTATTATATGAAATGAGAGTATGTAGAATTTTATCAATGCTTTTGATCTTGTTTTATTAGTTTTTCATTATTTTGACGATTTATCTGACTTGGAAATTATGTCTTTTTTTGTTATATTTAGTATCTTGCATGAATGATATCTAATTACTTGGAAATATTTTCTAATTACTTTGTAGTAAGGAGGGAAAATGCTAATCAGAGACATGGGACGTGGTCGTGGACTTACTCGAAGAACTTGTGCTATTTTACGAACACCTAGTCTACCTTCTCCACGCAATCAGAACACCCGTAAGATTACCAAAACACTTGTATGACCAATATAGAGACCCGGGCATGGAAATGACCTAGATCACATTCCGATCGCAAGTTTAGGGAAAAGAAACCAAGAACACCATGCCGCATCAAATTCCAAGTGGGACAATAATTATTTATATATGTTTATCCTATAAATCTCATTCAACTTCAAAATGTATGTGAAAAATATGAATAAGATTAGCTCATAGATTATGAAGCTTTTGTGTTTATGACTGACTACATTAAAATTAATTTTATAGTATACACAATGATACAACTGTGAAGATATTGAAAGCGATTATTCGTTCAAAATGGGCAGTTGGGCATACACGTGTATTGCCATTCTTGCACAAAATTCGAAATGGGCTGAAGAAGTTACCAAGAAGTTTGTTGTATGTTATTTTTATTTTTATAATTATGTACATTACACACACCTAAGTTCTTTTTATTAATTAAGGCATTTGAAGATGCAAAAACCCGAAAAGGCTAAAGAGTGTTTAGAATTATATGTCAAAAAGAATATTAAAAAATTGGTCAATCAATTCTCCCTCTCTCTCGATGAGAGTCGGCCGCCCCATCTTCCTTTAACCCTAATCATCACACCTCCTTCTTCACCCTTTCTACCCATCTTCATCTCTATCTTCATCCTCTCTCTTCATCCATACAACATTTTGATCATTTGTTTTTAACTTTCTTTCAATAAATAATGGATTCTGTTCAAAAATTCGCTTTTTTTTTCGTTTCGTTTAATTGAGTTATTATTTATAGATGGTGTCCGGCAGGTAGATAGTCGGGGTGCTTTTGATACGGTAGTGAAAAGCGCATGTGCTCACCTCTCACAAAATATTTTTGTTCATAACACGAGGGCCCTCTCAGTTTTTGCAATTGGGTCCTCTGAACATTGTACTATCCATGGAATTAATGTGAGGGCAATTGTGAAACTACTGTTTTCGGTGGAGATGCAGGCTGGATCGCTCGAGAAACCATTATCTTTATTTTTAATTTTCAGAATATTTTTATTCAGTCAGTTAAGCAATCCAGAAACAAAGAGGCTAATTATTTAGTTCGTCTATTTGTTTTTCAACCTGGCTGCATGATGAATTGGGGGTTTGTACCCATTGAATTTTTTTCATGTTGTTAATGAAATCTGCTATAAATTTGGAAAATAAATAAATAAATAAATTTGTCAATAAAGAAAAGGGGTGGTTCGAAGAAAGTGTAGAGTTTTCCAAGAATGCTATAGACATAGGCATTTTCATCATTATTTCACAATCACGTAGAAGAATTATAAACTAATTAATGATTATATGATTTTTATACTCTCCTATAAAAGGATTTTCGCATGGCCTACAACCTTAATTACCTATTATATTATAATTGAAAATGTGATCAAGAGATTCTCAAAGTCATTTATATTTTTTTATCCCTATATAATATTAATAATATTTTTCTAATCTTTTTTTACATAATTAGATGTGATTGGTGCACTACTTATCATTTTTTTTCTCGTTTTCTTTTCCATAAAAGCATTTCTTTGTGATTACATATTGTTTTTGTTTACATTTGAATTTAATTGTAGATTAGCAATTTATTATATATATTAAATTTTGGGTTCTTTGGAGTTTATTTTTGTTTTGGATTATTGTTCGCCAACTAAATTTATTTTAAATTTATCTCCACACGTGATACGCTTTTAAACACATACAAAACAATACTTATAAGTAAAGTAAAATTAGTTTGAAATTATTATACAATTGATATATTACATATTATATAGACTTTGCTTGATAGGAATGTTGGATAGATATTATTTAAAACTTTTGTCTATATAAAGTAATTGTTACTTATTTCAATTTTCAAAATTTAATTTATAGTTAATAATCAATAAAAAGATGTTATGGCTATATAATTTATATAAAAGTGAATGAAATAAACTCTTCTTTGTTGTAGTTTTGAGTAATGTATACAAGAGATAACTAATATTATCAATTTAAGATATCTGCATATAGATCCTCACAAATTTAACAATATTTGATTAATAATAATTAACATGATACTAATTTATCTATTATTTCCAAACCGGTTACTACGATTACATTGCCTGAATTTAAAAGATAATAGATAATAAAAAAATTAGTACAACCAGGACAGTGACAGAAGGATGACTACGACCTCCACTACAAGAAAACAAGGTTAAATACAACTGATTTAAATTCGACCGGGGTTAAATTCGACCACAAGCGGTCAAATCCCTTAGACACGGCTAAATTCGACCGGCCTCGGTCGAATTCAAACGGTCGTATTTAAACGGTCGTATTTATAACCAATTTTAACCGAAAACGGTTGAAATTAAAACGGTCGAAACTATACCGGTCAAATTTAACCCCTAAATTCGACCGAATTTTTTTCCGGTCGAATTTAGCCCTAAAAAAAAGTGTAGGGAATTTTCCCGCAAAGTAATTTATTTGGCAATCCTAAATTCAACCGATTTCAGTCAAATTTTATATTTAAAAATGACGGGAAATTTACCCATACTTTTAAAATTTTCGAAAAAAGTGAGGGAAATTTCCCACCCTTTTTGAAAATATATTTCAATGGAATTCAGTTGTATTTAGAATTTTTTAAAATTTATTTTTTTATTAAAAAACTTATTTAAATGTTAGTGAATATTTTGAAATTATGAATATGGGAGAGAATAAACGTTATCCAAATAAAAAAATTTAATTCTTGAAAACATAAATTGTGCGCTAAAAGAATTTTTTAATTTCTTTATTTGATAAAAAATAAAATTGATGCTTGATTTAGGACCGAACACTAGTTATATGTACTAGTCAAAATGATGTTTGACTAGTAAAATGGCAATCCAAATAAATTTATTTTGTTCTAAAACTTTGGTTATATCACTAATTTATAAATTTATTAAGATCCATACGGTTGGATCATTAAAAAATATTTTTAAATAAATCAAAACGCCAATTCAGGACTAAACACTAGTTAGATGTTCGAGTTAAACTGATGCCTAACTGTTAAAATGGCAACCAAATAAAATTATTTTGATCTGAAAATTTGGTTATATCACCTATATATATATATCTGTTGACATCCATATGTTTGGATCGATAAAAAATATTTTTAAAAAATTCAAAATACCAATTTAGGACCGAACACTAGTTATATGTACTAGTTAAAATGATGTTTGACTGGTAAAATGGCAATCAAAATAAATTTATTTTGATCTGAAACTTTGGTTATATTACTAATATATATATTTATTGACATCCATACGGTTGGATCGATGAAAAATATTTTCCAAAATATTGAAACACCGATGTAGGACCGAACACTAGTTATATGTACTAGGCAAAATGATGTTTGACTGGTAAAATGGCAATCCAAATAAACTTATTTTGATCTAAAAATTTAGTTATATCACTAATATATAAATCTATTAATATCCATACGGTTGGATCAATGAAAAAATATTTTTAAATAAATCGAAACACCACTTCAGGAATAAACACTAGTTAGTTGTACTAGTCAAACTGATGACTAACTGTTAAAATGGCAACCAAATAAAATTATTTTGATATGAAAATTTGGTCTTATCCTAATATATATATCTATTGACATCCATATGGTTGGATCGATGAAAAATATTTTTAAAAAATTCAAAACACCAATTTAGGACTAAACATTAGTAATCTGTACTAGTCAAACTAATGTTTGACCGGTAAAATGGCAATCCAAATAAATTTATTTTGATCTAAAACTTTGGTTATATCACTAATATATATATATATATATATTCATATCCATATGGTTGGATCGATGAAAAATATTTTCAAATGAATCGAAACACCAGTTCAGGATTAAAGACTAGTTAACTATACAAGTCAAACTGATGTCTGACTGTTAAAATGACAACCAAATAAAATTATTTTGATATTAAAATATTGTTATATAACTAATATGTATATCTATTAACATCCATACAATTGGATCTTAAAATCATTTTCAAATTTCTTTTATTTGTTTCATATTTTTGAAATTCGAAATTTATGTCAATTTTTATTAAAAAATGACCTCTCTATAATTATATATTTTATCGGTCTCAACGATATTAATGTATAGAGGTTTTACTTCAATCATATTAATTTTAAAAAATTATAATGAGAATGCGAGTAAAACATATTACATCGATAAAAACTATTTTTTAAAAAATTTAAACACCAATCCAAGACTAAACACTAGGTAGTTGGACTATTAAAACTGATGTTTGACTTTTAAATTGACAAATCAAATAAAATTATTTTAATTTGAAACTTTAATTATATCACTAATAGATATCTATTGACATCCATATGGTTGGATCAATATTTTTTTTAAAAAAAATCGAAACACCAAATCTGGACTAAACACTAGATAGTTGGACTATTCAAACTGATGTTTGACTTTTAAATTGGCAAACCAAATAAAATTATTTTGATCTGAAATTTTAGTTATATCACTAATTAATTAATATATATATATATATATATATATGTATATATATATATCTTGACATCCATACAGTTGTATCGATGAAAAGTATTTTTAAAAAAATCAAAACACCAATTCCGGACTAAACATTAGTTAGTTGTACTAGTCAAACTGATACTTGACTTTTAAAATGACAAACCAAATATAATTATTTTGATCGGAAACTGTGGTTATATCACTAATAAGAATATTTTTATTTTTTTCAATTTAATTAATATTTTAAGTTAGATTTTATTTTTTAAATTTATATTTATTTTGGTTTTTATATCTTATCTAAATTCTATCACATGTTTATATATTATTATATTTAGTTATTTTATTTTTTCATACTATATTTTGAACTTCTTTTTTAAATTATTTAAAGGTTAGTAAATATATTAAAAAATATGTCAATAGGAGAGAATAAAAATTATTCAAATGTTAAATTTTAGTTCTTGAAAAAAATAATTATGTTGTATGATTAGAATCTTCAAATTTCGTCAATTTGTTGCATTAGTTTAGGGATAATTTATGTTGTGTAACAAAATTATTCTTAGTCGCTACAATAAAGTAGATTATATGGTTGAATATATAATTTAGGGTTATAAATTTAATATTTAGGATATGGATATATGATTATAGTTTATAATTCTTTTAAAGTAATACAATCGTACACATATTTATAATTTTGATTATTCTTATATTTTGTATAACATTTACTTAATTAATAGTTAATGGGCCGAAATAATTTTGTGATACATGAAATTAGAAAATTGTAAAGCCCAGCCCAAGCTTATCAATTAGAAAAAACAGGGGACTAGGGTTTATTTATATGTTCGTCATAAACCATACTCGGTGCTTATAAAATTGACAGCGGAAAGACAGAGAAAGGGAGGCGGCGACAAAGAGAGAGGGCTACTCCCTCGCTACCATTTATCTCTTACCAAAACTCGACCCACAATTACAAACCACTCTTCCCCTGCTTCTTTTAAGGAAAGAAACAGAAAACATGTTCTGAATCGAAGGCCTGTTCCTGGTGATCTTCAAGATCGAGGCCCCGAATCGATGTGTAATTGCATTTTTAAATCGAAGTTCTTTGTTACTTCTGAATCGATGTCGTTATTTCCATTTTCTTCATTTTAATTTGAATTAAGATTTTTTACTTAATTTTAGGTTGTTTGTTCATGTATTGTGCAGTCATGAATCGATTGCTCGTTGAACAATGCGTGTGTAAGTAATTTTTGTAATTTATTGTTGAGTTTCCATGCTCACCGGAAAATCTCCACTACCTTTGAGTTATTCCCTTTTCTAGCTTGTTCATGATGTTTTGACTGTATTGCTCCGATTGAATGCTTCATGTGCGGTTTGGTAATAGTTTACATTAAGGTTATTGACTTCGGTAGAGTTCTCGTGAAATTCATTTTTTTCGTTTAATCGGCGTTCGCTTTTTCTTGGCAGGAATTAGTTAATTGTTGGTTGTTTTGTTTGTAAGTTTATATATGAATATTAGATTTTCGAATCAATTTTGAGTGTCATAAGCTGAAAAACCAGACTAGGGTTTTGGATTGAACTTGGGCTGCCAGAAGGTGGGAAGACTCACCGAATTTTAGAAATTTTCCACATTCCGGCATTTTTTTTAAAGCTGGTGTTCTTTAATTTGACAGAATGACATTGAATTTAGAACTGTATCTTCGACCATATATGGTTGAATTTAATTATTGGGTGGGACTTTCAAATATTTTCATAAAATATAATTATTTAGGCGGTATATTCAAAATTTTAGTCAAAAATAAAAATCGACCGCCCTTGGTCGAATTCTTTCGGTCGTATTTAAACGGTTGTAATTTTCCGGTCGTAATTAAGCGGTCGAATTTAGTTAAATACGACCGGACTTCTAAATTCGACTCTCTTTATTACAACCGATTCAAAATCAGTTGAAATTAACTAAATTCGACCGCGCGCGATCGAATTAAGCTAAATTCGACCGATTTTTTTCGGTCGAATTTAGCCTTTTTCCTTGTAGTGCTCCTTGGACAATCAGATGACACCCTCATTCGAATCAGATGACCTAATACCAGACATGGTTTATGGGAAGAAGGGACAAAACAGACCGATGTATTGTGCTGCTACAGTGGGGTCAACTGTGATGGCTGCCGCACTTTTTGGAGTTTTGGGGCAAGATTATGCAGAACTCCCTTTAGCCTTAACTGTGATAGGGTGACCTTTCCTATCACCTCCTGTGCAAAACATTACACTATTTTAATAAAAATAAATAAAAATCAATATAAAAGAATCAAAAAGAGAATTAGTATGTATATCTACCCACATCTTTGATGTATAATGAACAATCCCTGATAAAGCTACACATATGAAAAAAATTAAGGATTAAAAGTGGCAACCTATAATAAAAAGCAAGTCAAAATCTTATTTATTAGAAATTAGTTGTACCTTTAGCACAAAGACCCTGATGTCTTCCCCAGATGCGCTCTCCTCACCATCTTTCAGCTCAATTGGTTGGTCATATACTCAATTTTGAAGTTGTGGAATATGGTAACATTGGGGCCGCGGTCAAGGAATTAGGGATTATGGAGTATGTGCAACACCCTTAATTTATATAGGCCCCGGTATATAAAACATTAGAATTTTCTAGGAAATTTCTTAGAAATTTCTTTACCTAATATTTTTCAATCAAGTAATTTTTCTATTTGTCTGTTATTTTTTTTAGTTTATATTCTTTGTAAGGTTTAAAAACAAAGAAATAACTTTTTTGTTTGTTTTTTTATAGTTGTATGATAAATATCAAAATAAAATATTTATTAAATTTATTATTTTATTTAGTTATCCAAAAACACAATTACAAATGATAAATTTTTGAATTTTGTAATCGGTGCATATTTCCCACTCTCTCTGTCTCAATTCTATACATTTTCAAAATTACTCAAAATTGTAAAATTTATTATATAGAAATTAACTACTCACTTATATCCACTATCTTTTCCACTACACTAGTTATATATATAAATACATATATATATATACAAATAATCAAATAGAAACTAAAATTAAAATAAAAACTAGAAAATTAATATCAGCCCTTAGATCAATCTAATCCAAGGGCCCCCTAGATGTAGTACACAGGATTTATATGCTCCCTCCTACACATAATTCCAGCTTTTCCCCTCCGTTTTTTATTTAATTTTTCCCGTTAATCGGTAAACTTTTTTTGAAATCCGACTTCACTGTATTTTTCTCCATATGTGCCATGTTTTGACGTGATTTAACAAAAAAACTTATTTTAGTTTTTAGTTTTCATTATAAGGAGATTTGTATTAGAGTAGCCCCCTAGTATATATATATAATATTGATGAGTAACATCACTTTACTCACTTTTCTTACTTTTTTTCTTCAAAATTACACTATTTCTTAATACCAAACCATTTGTATATATTTCAAAGGGACCGAGAGAGTAATATTTAAAAGTTCTACATGAATCATTCAAAATTTGAACTTTTAAAACTAATTTACTTATTTTTTATAGAATATGTATTTCTAAATACTTAAGTTAAACACTTTATAGGAGTAAAGAATTGGTACTAAATACAACAATTTTTTTTCAACCACATTATGTAATTTATAAAAAAATAGCTTAGTGCAAATATATATTATATTATATAATTTCAAATAATATATTAGTGGTTTTCCAAAAAATAAAATGGTGTAATACAAAAATGATCAAAATAGACTATTTATGACCATTTTCAACAATATTTCTTATCAAGTTGGTCGGTTACATTGTGATCGCATATAATTGATGAAAATATTTCTTTGTTTGTCTATAAACATGAACAAGACCAACAAAACAAAGTTGGCACCGACCACCGTGACATCCTAGTCAAGCATGACATGTGGCACATACATGCCAAGTAGGAAAAACTGGGACCAAGCAAAGGTGAATTGTAGATTTAAAAGTAACCAAAAACTTGGTCGGTTATCAAACTTTATTAAACATTCAGGTTGCTCCCATGTAAATGGGTGGGGCCAATACTCAAGAAAATGAAAAAGTTATTTACGACCTTTTTGATCGGTAATGACCATTATCATAGATCGAAAAGTCATTTCCGACTCAGACTCATCCAATCTGACATATTTGGTCGTAAGTTAATATATGTGATGTTAATACAAACAGGTATTTAGAAAGTACACAAGTGAGATATAGACATTTTGGACATCGTTTCTGAATGATATAGAAGAAAACTTAATACAAAATTAATAACATCATAAGTTATATTCTAATTAATGATTATATGATTTCTAAGTTCTCCTCTAAAATGATTTTTCCATGGCCTCCAACCTTAATTACCTATTATATTATAATCACAAAATATGCTCAAAAGATTATAAAATTCATTTATATTGTTTTTGGCCCTTTTTTATTAAAAGCATTTATTTATGACCTATTGTTTCTCTTTTTCTTTTAATTACAAGTATTATTATTGACTACATATTGTTTTTTATTACATTTGAACTTAGTCGTGGATTAGTTTTTTTTTTGAAGTTCGCTTCTTCCGGTTTTTCCATCATCCAAGTCATGTTCTACATTCTTGTTAAACTGCGCTTCTAATTCACTCTCACGATTATTTACCTTTGTACTTAATTCTTGCACATGTTGTGCAGTAGAAACCTTAGTTGACATCGAAACCAACTAAGTACCTTTCCACTAGCCAGTTTGGTGCGTGGCTCTTTCCATCAAAATCGACTGCATTTGTCCATCTCTGACTGTAGCTTTTTCAACGTTGCAGCCATCTCATCGTTGTTGGAAGCGTTGCCTTCTGTGTTTGTCGGGTTTCGTGGTGGTTCGCTGGTGGACATGATGTAGGTGTGTAGAAATCCTTAGCAATTTTCCACAGACAGCGCCAATTATTTTTACCAAATTTATGTGTGTTAATGCTAATAATATATTTATAAGTTTTTAATGAAAGAACTAGGATTATAACGTACTAAAAATAGCAAGTAAAAAACACCACGATTTGGTGAGGCGGAAAACCGCAGGTGGGATTTGTAGCCTAGCCTAAAAGAGATCCACTATATCAAAATCACGTAGCTGAATTACAATGTAAGAAGTAGTGTATTTTTGTGTTCTACTAGAAGACTTTCTCTAGTCTATGTATTTTCTAATATTTATCTCCCTCTAATCTTCCTGTCGTTGTCTCTCTTTTTTTATTTGAATTGCCCTCTATCCTTTTGTTACTATTTTTTCTCCTCCCATCTCTCTTACCATCTTCCACGTTCTTCTCCACTTTTTTGATGCTTATCTCCTATAACAAATAGCAAGTACATATCTTATTGTCTCCATGCGTACTACTAGAGCAAAAGTTTCAGTAAAATCAATTTCTGGTTGCTGAGAAGTACCCTTTAGATACTAATCTTGCTTTGTGCTTTTGGACTGTTCCATCTTTATTATATTTTGTCTTATAGACCCACTTCAGTCCTATGCCAAGCTTCGTAAGGTGATTTATAAAACACTGCCTTTGTTGGAGAGATATCACTACAAGAAAACAAGGCTAAATACAACCGATTAAATACAACCGGGGTCAAATTCAACCCCTTTCGGTTGAATTTAAGGGGTGCGGCTAAATTCAACCGCATGCGATCGTATTTAATTACGGTCGTATTTATGCGGTCGAATTTAGCAACAAATGTGACCATATGCGGTTGAATTTAGCCGTACTCCTAAATTCAACCACATTCAGTCGAATT
Organism: Apium graveolens; assembly: GCF_009905375.1. Classification (NCBI taxonomy): domain Eukaryota; kingdom Viridiplantae; phylum Streptophyta; class Magnoliopsida; order Apiales; family Apiaceae; genus Apium; species Apium graveolens. The sequence goes on along the minus strand of NC_133650.1, from coordinate 204,803,082 downwards.
TAGCCTTACCAAAAAAATGGCTGTATGGTTGAATTTAGCAGTACTCCTAAATTCAACCGCATTCGGTCGAATTTATCCTTTCCAAAAAAAGAGGGAAATTTTCCCGCCAGCGTTTTTTTTGACACTCCTAAATTCAACCGTTTTCGGTCGAATTTGATATTTTGAAATGACGGGAAATTTCCTGAACTTTTAAAACATTGGTTGCAAAAGTAGGGGAAATTTCCTTCTTTTTTAAAAATTGTAATTTTAGTAAAAATCAATTGTATTTATCTATTATGAATGTATTCGGTAATATTAATTATTTTCGGAATTTAATTTTTTTAAAATAAATTATTTAAGTAACTTATTAACTTTGTACAAGTTATTTGCGAACCGAGCTGTTCACGAAACAAATATTAAGATTTATATATATTTTAGTGATATGATATAAATTTTAGAAAAAAAATAACGTATTTGGTTTGCTATTTTAACAGTCAATCAGTAGTTTGACCACTACTTTTTGTTAGTGCTTAGTCCCAAACTAATTTTTTGTTTTTTAAAAAAAATATTTATGAATAGTCCAACCGTAAGGATGTCAAGATCTATATATTTTAGAGATATGATAAAAATTTTAGAAAAAAATAAATGAATTTGGTTTGCTATTTTAACAGTCAACTAGTAGTTTGACCAGTTATCCTTACTAGTGTTTAGTCCCGTAACGATGTTTCTATTTTTTTAAAAATGTTTATGAATGATCCAAATGTAAGGATATCAAGATCTATATATTTAAATAATATGATAAAATTTTTAGAAAAAAATAAAGGTATTTGGTTTGTTAATTTAACAGTCAACTAGTAGTTTGACCAGTTATTCTTACTAGTGTTTAGTCCCGTACCGATGTTTCGATTTTTTACAAAATGTTTATGAATGATCCAACCGTAAGAATGTCAAGATCTATATATTTTAGTGATATGATAAAATTTTTAGAAAAAAATAAATGTATTTGGTTTGTTATTTTAACAGTCAACTAGTAGTTTGACAAATACTTCTTACTAGTGTTTAGTCTCATACCGATGTTTCGATTTTTTATAAAAAAATTATGTATGATCCAACCGTAAGGATGTCAAGATCTATATATTTTAATGATATGATAAAAAATTTAGAAAAAAATAAATGTATTTAGTTTGTTATTTTAACAGTCAACTAGTAGTTTGACCAATACTTCTTACTAGTGTTTAGTCTCATACCGATGTTTTGATTTTTTACAAAATGTTTATGAATGATCCAACCGTAAGGATGTCAAGATCTATATAATTTAGTGATATGATAAATTTTTTAGAAAAAAATAAATCTTTTGTTTACTATTTTAACAGTCAACTAGTAGTTTGACCAGTTATTCTTACTAGTGTTTAGTCCCGTACCGATGTTTCGATTTTTTAAAAACTGTTTATGAATGACCCAACCGTAAGGATATCAAGATCTATATAATTTATTTATATGATAATTTTTTTAGAGAAAAATAAATGTATTTGATTTGTTATTTTAACAGTCAACTAGTAGTTTGACCAATACTTCTTACTAGTGTTTAGTCTCATACCGATGTTTCGATTTTTTACAAAATGTTTATGAATGATCCAACCATAAGGATGTAAAAATTTATATATTTTAGTGATATGATAAAATAAATTATAAAATTATAATCTTTTATGAAAAAGATTAACAAATTACAATATTTTTTTAGAAATAAATTATAATCCTAAATTATACCGCAAACTATTTTCGGTGGTTTATATGTTAAATCAACCAAAATCTTCATTTCATTTGTTTAGTACAATAACTAGTTGTTAAATATATATTCTAATATTTATAATAATATATTATTTTATAATCAAATGATTAAATAATCATAGTATTATAATTTTAATTTTCATAATGTAAAACTAAGTGAAACAAATATAAATTGACACTCCTAAATACAACCGATGACAGTTAAATTTAGTGCCATGTCAGCGATCCGCGTGATTTAGATCCAACGCACCAAATTCAACCACTTAAAAAATAATCTAAAGGTTGATTTTGCATTTTATAAAACTAAACTATTAATAAACTAAAATAAAACCCACCCCACCCCTCCCCCCTTTTCCCTCCCCTCCCCTCCCCTCGCCCCGCCCCGCCCCGCCCCTCCCCTCCCCTGCTCCTTTCCTCTTCTTTTTTTCCCCGTTATTTCTTTCTTTTTCCGGTCAACCTCCTTTTCATCATTTACCAATCCCCTTCTCTTCTATTTTTCTACAACTCATATAAACACGCGCATCCCAAAATCCATCTTCAATCTTTATTTTCCGAACAAAAAATTAGGTGGGTCTTTGAAATTTTGTGTTTTAATTTCGTTTTTGATTATGAGTTTGTGTTTAGAAAAGTTGGAGGAGTATGTATATGAAAATTTCGAAGTGCAAACTTGAAATTTGTGTAAAATCGAATTTGGTATGATTTTTGATTCATTGTTTTTTTCTTGATAATTGTTTTATGTTAATATAATTGTTGATAATCAATTGTATACGTTATTAGCTTTGTTTTGTGATATTAAGCGTCAAATTTCACAAAGATTAATATGATTTTGAATTTGGCCGGAAAAGTTACCATTTTGATCGGAAAATGAATTATATCATTGATATGTTATTGTTGGGGCCATTTTGGGATTGTGGGAACGATGTAGACTAATTTGATGTGTAAAATTAAATCGAAAAATTCAATTTTTGGCAACATCGGAGTTATCGGAATGGTTGCCGGATTTTTTGAAGCTCGTCGGAATTTGAAAATTTTCCGGCGAGATTTTTTTTTTAAAAATCTGGTGCTCGTTAATTCGACCGTATACGGTCGAATTGAGAACAATATTTTCAATCATATACGGTCGAATTTATATTTTAGGCGGACTTTTCAAATTTTTTCAAAAAAATCAAATTTTTGGGCGGGATTTTCATTTTTTTGGTGAAAAACAAATTCGACCGCATTCGGTCGAATTTAAGCGGTCGAATTTAGCCGCTCCGTATACTAAATTTGACCGGTTACTAAATATGACTCGACCGAATGCTACCGGTCCAAAAACCAGTCGTATTTAGTTAAATACGATCGAAAATGGTCGTATTTAACTAAATACGACCGCTTTTTGGACGGTCGTATTTACCCGTTTTTCTTGTAGTGTATTCAAAAGGTAGATAGCTGTATTAACAGCTTCTGTCCAGAAAATATTTGACAATCCTTTTTCTTTAAACATGCTTTAGGCCATTTCCACAATTGTTCGATTCTTCCATTCTGCGACGCCGTTTTACTGAGGACTATATCTTACCGTTAGCTGCCTCCTTATGCCTTTTTCATTACAATAAATAAGAAAAGTTTGAGATATACACTCTCCACCGCGATCAGTTTTGAGAGTTTTTATTTTAAATTTACTTGGATTTTCTACCAGCACCTTGAACTGGATAAAACAGTTAAATGCCTCAGATATTTGCTTCAAGAAATATACCCACATCATTCTTGTGTAGCCATCCATGAATAGGAGAATGTATTTGCTGCCATTGATGGATGGAGTCCTTGATTCGCATATATCTGAGTGAACTAGTTCCACCGGAGCCCTTGCTCTCCAAGCAGTTTTGGGAAAAGGCAATCTGTGCATATTCCCATATATACAACCTTCACAAACTTCACTGTTTTTTGAGATGGAAGGCAGACCTATGACCATATTTTTCTCTTTTAATAACTTCAGTCCATTAAAGTTAAGATGCCCGTACCTTAGATGCCATGAAAAAAGAATCATCGTTCTTCACATTTTTTAAAGCAACGTCACCTTCCAGTGGAATTGTTAAATGAAAAGTTTTGTTTGGAATAATTCTAACTCTTGCCACTGTGAATTTCTTTTTCTTATCAAAAGTAACACAATGATCTTCATCAAAATTTATGGAAAAACCTCTTTGAATTAACTGTCCAATACTCAATAGATTTTGAGTTAATTCAGGAACATAATGAACATTAGTAATGTTTAAAGACTTACCTTCTTTAGAATAAAAGGTAATGATCCCTTTGCCTTCAATTTTCAACATTTTCCCATCTCCGATCTTTACTTTAGATTTATATCTTTTATCAAGTTCTGAAAAAAGCTCCTTTTTGCCCGCCATGTGATTGCTACAAGCGCTATCAATATACCACTCCTTTTGCTGTACTGGCTAGTGATTCATATATGAAAATGTCACTTGTGGCTCTTTACTCTCCTCTTAAAAAATTGCATTTCCTTGAGTTCTGTTTTGGAACCAGCAGTCTCTCTGAGAATGGTTAGAAACTTTGCACCTTTAGCATCGGAATTTGCAATTTTTCGACTCATGATTTGATCGCTAGCAAATGATACATATGGAATTGTTGAAGTTGCTTCTTTCATTAAAATTTCTTCTTCCTCCTCTTCCTCGTAAATTCTGATTACCTTTTCTATAATTTTGGTTCTTGTTGTACTTTTTTCGTGTCTCGTTCTCCTGATGTGCAACATCATTTTTGTTTCTTATATTGATTTTTGCTTGAAAAGCTAGTTCCAGGGGCTGATTTGAGAATCTACGAATTCTTTCCTCGTTAGCTTCAAGAGCATGCATGAGTTCATCCACCGGTCATTTAGACAAGTCCTTAGAAATTTTAATTGCTGCAACCACATGCTCAAATTTTGCTGGCAGGCTTCTTAAAATTTTATGGACAACTTTTTTTATCATCCAAGGTATCTCCATAACTTCGAATCTGATTAATGATTGTTGACACCTTAGAAAAGAATTCCAGAGTACTTTCACCTTCTTTCATCTGCAGGTTGTCAAATTCTCTCCATAGTGATTGCAGCTTTACTGAAATTACTGCTTCATAACCTTGAAAACTGATTTCGCAAAAGATCCCATGCTTCTTATGATGTTTTTGCTCCCATAATACGGGGAAAGATTGCTTTGCTAACTCCTTGTTGAATAAAGTGCAAAGTTCTTGCATCTTTTTTCTTATTATTTTTGAATTCATCGTGCCTAGCCGCTGACCAGGATGCTATCTCTTCCTGCGTAACACCAACTTCATAGCCATCTTCTACTAAATCCCATAAATCATGAGAGATGAACAATGTTTTCATCAGGATGCTCCAGAAATCATAGCTTTCATCATTGAAAATTGGAATATTGCTTTGTGCATAGTTGAATAATGCTTCATTAGAAGCTGCCATTGTATATAATGAAGGGTTTATGAATTTTAATTATTTTGGGGTTTGGATTAATGTTTTGGCTCTGATACCAAATTTGTTGGAATCAGTATTGATAAAGAAGGCATAATGCTTTAATTTATATATTATCACTTGTTCACTTTAATACAACTGATATATCTCAAGTTTATATAGCAAGACTTAAGAAGACTATTAATTTACATCATTAATATGGTTCATGAATAAGATCAGGAAACTTTTTATTGCTTATACTGATTACTTGAATCTGTGCTTGCATTACTTCTGACTAGAATCTTCTATACTCTACCAGATAATTTATAAGAATTACAAATTAGATTACTTTTAACAAAGGATACCTGCCTTCGTAAAATTAGGATATTGCAATTCCCAAGGCTAATTTTGTGTGTTCCGACAACATATAGAGAAAATACATTCATACATTTCTACCACATTTTGACATCATTTCACTACTTAAAACAAAAATTACTAATAATTATATCGATTCATACATTTATAAATATGAATGCTGTGAATGCAATAAATAAGGAACTTAATAGCATACGTAACTCACCTCAACTTTGCAAAGAAAGCGCAAAGAAATTTCCCTCAAATGTGGACTAGATTTCTTGAGGGATACTAGCTTCAGTGGAGAACCATGTAATGGCTAGCTTTGATGTACTTTTATGAAAGCATCAACTCCGCCATCCATGAGCCACTATGGAATCATCTCTTTCTATATACTCAATGGAGTGCCTATATATAAGAAGATCCATTTGTAAATCTTGGAAACTCTGAAATACTAGCTGCTCTTTTAGGCAACATGTTATAAACAGAAGAGACACTTTCAACCAATTGATGTACAAAAGGATACAGTATGAGGAAATTTAAGCACTCGGTAAAATAGGAGTAATAAGTACTTAAGTTGCACCACATTCTGCAACCCAAACACAACCCATGGATTCGTGTTGTTGCGTCTCGTGTTTGTGTACTTTTTGTGTTGTGGTTCATGTAACTTTCAATAAAATATATGTAAATAAAAATATTTAATTACCAAACTTTTGGGTTAAAGTTTTACTAGTTGAGTCTCAAGTCATTAAGTTATAATGAGTCAAGTGTAGTCAAATTTTGTTGAACTCAAATTTGAAACTATTTTCTATTTTGTTTTATTAAAACTTCTATACCCAATATGTATTTATAAAATTTTGAAATATTTATTTAATTATTTAACTATTCGTGTATTTTCATTTCATGTCATGTACCTAAAAGTAAACCCAAAACCTATACTGAATTTACATTTACGCGTGTATTTTCGTGTTCGTATACCAAAAAGGTGAACACAAACACAAAATTATCATGTCAATTGTACGAAATTGTCAGATCTATTGTAAATCAACCTTAATCATATTTCTCATTGAGAAATTTTTAATTAAAATGAGCAACATTATTGCATTCAAACTTATATATGCTCTAGACCAACATCATTGCATAATGCTTTACATCAGTGAAAATTGTGGCTTATATCGTTCATGTCTTATCTACAAACTAAAAACAAGTCAAGCTTTGCAAGCTCTTTAGCATGACTTCTCTAACTTACTTAAAATAAAGATATGAGATCAATACTCTTTGCTTAGAGAAGTGAGGGCTTATAACAATGTTATTTTAACTTAGATTGGTTAATAAATTTGCAACATAAATCTTTGCCTGCTAAGAGAGCTCATAGTTACAAATAAGTAGATACATCTTACAAGAAAGCGAGAGTGCATGTTGTTATATGGATTTCAATTATGAAAAGTTCTGACCTTGATTTATTTGCCAATTTCACCACAACTCGCCTTAGTATGCTCAATACAATTCTGTCCTGCACTTTTCTTATGAACCACTCCAACGGAGACCTCGTCTCTAGCAAAGGCTGAGGTGAGCATATAGTCCTGGAAGCAATATATTAACTTCTCATAAAGTTGCACTATTAAGATTTAAGAGGAATCTTATCTAAGATCTTACTGCATAACTGCTTATTGATTATTAATAAATTTGCCTTGATAGTATCATGGCACTCCTGGCCAATGGTTAGCTCAAAAGTATGAAGTAACTGAAGAAGTTCATAATAAGCAGGGCATATATAGCTTATACTGATAATTAATCAGATAATTCCAATAAACATTATAAAGAATGCTCAGATGAGACTTCATGTAATTCTTTAAACTGTATGATCACATGGTAAATTTCTAACCTATAATGAATGTTAATGAATATCTAATTGTTATCATTAATGTACAGACCAGCTCTGATGAAAATTTGCAAGATATACCTGACATGCTTAATGACGTGCTTGATCTAAAGTTAGAGGATTGAGCAGATCACAAAAAACTAATCACGTCACAAATGGCTAGTACATGAACGAAAAAAATTAGTGTCAGAGAAATAAATGGAACAGTAGGTTTTTTATGCCTGTTTCAATATAGTAATTAGCTAGTGACTAATTAATCTATTAAAATATTCGCGTGAAACATGTACGAATATATTTTTTTCTTTGGTTCCTTTTGTTGTGTCATGTGTGTTTACTGCATACATATAATCACATGCACAATTCACAATTCACGAAGAAAAATCCTTTCCCATTACCTAATTACTTTTTTGAGGATTACATAAGCCTCCTTATAGACTCCTAATTACTTTTGGCCGATAGCCAGGGCCACAATGTGTTAGATAGTTCAAGCATTCTTGTTTACATATACAAGTACATTTCAGAAAAATGTATATAACACATTAAAAAATTTATAAAGAATTTTAAGTGTAACAAAAAGTATTTCCGACAAGGACATAATATGGAAAAGTGAATTAGCAGGGACTTAAAAAGGTACTTGGTTTCTTTTATCTTTACTCCTCAAAGTGTCGAACCATGATACATGGACAGAGGTTATGTATAAAATTCTATGCAGCTGTTAAAAAGATCATACCTCAGCATTTTTAAGCTCCATGGTACCATCCACTAGCAATTCATGTGTCTGTTCATATGGATGGATAATGTCTTCTATTTTTAATTGAGAGAACCAATTTTCTAGGCAAGGAGCGTATGTCGTTAAAGATAACTTGATGTTGTTATTTTCATACTATTATATTAAAACGAACTCAACATAAATTGTAGGTCAGTATTATATGCTCAACGTGAAAACTTGGGACCAATGGACTTAGTAAAATGTGCTTACTAAATTCTACTACAAACATGAGCTTACATGGTATCAACAGACTTGGGTATGATGGGCTTACATCTAATGCAAACAATCCTGTTAAAACCAATACAAAATGACAGAGTATAAATTTACAATTCAAAATGATAATAATTCGTTAATCCTTAGAAAGGTTATATCTATATCCAAATTAGGATTATTAATATCGAACTAAAATAATATTTTTATGCACAATAAAATCATAATAAAGTCATATATAATATTATAACATCCATATTAAAATAAGTATGTGCATCGCACATGTTATCTATACTACTATATTAAAACCAAACTCAAGATAAATCGTTCATGAGAATTATGGCCTCAACCGAAAAATTTGGTACTAATACACCTATTAAAATGAGCTTATTAAAATATAATAAAAACATGAGCTTACATGGTATAAACATGATAGCTTATTAAGATCTATTATAAACAATCCTCTTAAAACTAATACAAAGTGAGATATTATAAGTTTACAATTTGTAATCATAATAATTTGTTAATTCTTTAAATAATATATATCTATATCCAATTTAGATTTATTAATTTTCAATTATTATTATGCACAATATATTCGTATTAGATTCATAACATTACAACTATAATATTAAAATAAGCTCATGCATCGCATGCGTTGTTCGATATTCTATACTACTATAAAGCCGAACTCAAGATAAATCGTTGATCATTACAATGGGATCAACTACTCAAAATCAATGGATTTGATAAAATGGGCTTACTAAAATCTAATAAAATCATATTTTTCTAAAAATCCAATACAAAGTGATAGCTTAAATTCTAATCCGGAAATATAATATTTTTTTAGTGCTTTATAAAGTATATATTTTTATCCAATTTAGATATATTAATATCTAATTAAATAATATTATTATTCACAGTAAAATCATATTAGAATCATTGCATTATTTATATCACAATAATATAAACTCGTGCATCACATAAGTTGTTAGGTAGTATATATTAAAGCCGCATTCAAGATAAATCGTTGGTCGGTATTTTGGGCTAAACAACATTCGTGAAGTGAGCTTATTAAAATCCAATACAAACATATTTACTAAAAACCCGACCTATTTATCTATATATATTATATAATCCCACCTTTAATCTAAACTACTTTATTTCTAGGTTAATAGGCTAAAACATAATTAAACTCACACCTTTGTAGTTGGGTAATTGAACTCAAAACGCTTGCAGTCGACTAACTTAGCATTTACATGATCGTTGTCAACATATTTAAATGGGGCTCTATGACATGTTAAAAAACATCGAGATGGCTTGCTAATTTGTCATAATTCGAGTAACAATAAACATTGATGGGGATCGGGGACTACTAATATTCATAAAGATACATATTATACATATATACATTATATATATATAACTAAGTATTAAAGAGGTTGAGTAAGATTATGGGATTAAGAACTGTGAAATGATAGGTATGAGTACATCGACACATGTACAAAAGCACATTAACAATAAGGTCTTACATTATACCTAAACAATTGAAATCAATTAATCATAATACCCATAAATTGAAAAGGCCATGAATTCAAAATGGGTATATGAACTCTAGAAATTAACTCATCCATTCATTATTTTTTTGTTTCTTTTTGGTGTGATCCCTTCTCCATCTTTCAATTTATTCCTTCGATTTTTTTTTCTTTGATCATACTTTTTGAGCAATTTGATCGGCTTTCCTTTTCATCTTCATGTGTAAATAGTATTAATATATAACTGTTTCTAAACTTTGTTATTTGATGTGTCCGGTTCAAATGGTTCGGTCTTATTTATGTTTTAATTGTGTCTAATTGTACCAGTGGACTTACGGGTCTTAAAGCCTACACGCATAGCTAAAAAAACTTAACGTCCCTTTGTTACGAATCAACAAAAATTAATGCAAAAGGTTTTTTTTGTTTAATTATTCAAGTGCAAGTTAATATTAGTAAAGAAAGTTATTTTTTATTTTATTACGTGTTCCTCGACATGAGGGCATCCCTCATACGAAACCAAACTAAAGATAATTATTTAAACCGTAATAATGGACTTAGCACGCTTATTTTTTTATGTATTGATTATAATTAGATACTTAAATTTCAATCCTTTTTTTTCTAATTTGGACAAAAATATTATAGTAAACATATATATATGACCTTATTTCGTATCTCACAGAAAATAAATTTACTAATAATTTGATAATTGAATTCTTCTTTAATGTTATACAAGCCTGTAACCCGGGCGATGCACGGATTAATTTTAATATTTTTTTCCTATTATTAGTATAATCTTATTTTTATAAAAAAATAATAAATTATTTAATAATCTGTGCGCTGTCCGGATTAATTTTGACATTTTTGAAGGAAAATATGGTATAATTGATTTATTTGATCTTGGTTAACACTATTCTAAAATTTTGTTAGCACTTTTCAAAATAATATAGACACATATAATTTATTAAAATAATTAATTTTTATATCAAATTTAACTACAAACTCTATTAATCGCCCAAATTCTTATTAACCTTTTTTTATTAAAAGTAAAACACTTAATAAAATATATAAAATAGAATAATAGATTATTAAATAATTTATTAAATTAATTGAAATTGAACAATATGTTATTAATTAATAATATATATTTTGTACGATAAATTATCCTATAACCCATGCGGTGCCCGGTAATTTTAATATTTATTGTCATACTTTTGTAAAATACTTATTTTCATAAAAAGAAAATAAATTATAATTTATTAAAATAATTAATTTATATATCAAATTTAACTACAAACTCTATTAATCGTCCAAATTCTTATTAACCTTTTTTTATTAAAAGTAAAACACATAATAAAATATATAAAATAGAATAATAGTTATTAAATAATTTATTAAATTAATTAAAATTGAACAATATGTTATTAATTAATAATATATATTTTGTACTCTATTAATCGTCCAAATTCTTATTAACCTTTTTTTATTAAAAGTAAAACACTTAATAAAATATATAAAATAGAATAATAGATTATTAAATAATTTATTAAATTAATTGAAATTGAACAATATGTTATTAATTAATAATATATATTTTGTACAATAAATTATCCTATAACTCGTGCGGTGCCGGTAATTTAAATATTTCTTGTCATACTTTTGTAAAATACTTATTTTCATAAAAAGAAAATAAATTATAAAATATTGAATGTAAATATGAAATTAATGATATAATTATTTTTTTATGTGAGTAGTATAGTAGAGTTTGTAAAGAAGTTGAGTTTAATTAGTATAATATAGATATAACTACTACAAATGATAGAGTTTGTAGTTATGTTCGATACATAAATTAAATATTTTGATAAATTATATGTGTTTAAATTTTTTTTGGAAGGTGGTAGCAAATATTTTAGGAAGGTGTTAACCACCCACCAAACCAATCAATTATAATAGTATAGTATAGATGGTTTCTCCCTATAGCATTTAAATAACTATATAATTTACATGATTAACAAATCATTATCATGTTTTACCTACATGCTTGTACTCAAAATATCAAACTATTATAATCATAATATTTTATATTGTATTTTATTTTTTAAAATTATACAATATTCAATAGAATATATTTATCAGCCTAATCATACTAGCTTTATTTCTTTTAACTCTAGAACCTCAAAATACTTTTAAAATGTTTGTTTGAGAAGCCACATAAATATAGAAGAAGATTATGAGATGGTTTTTGCAGGTATAATACATTAATTATTGTTTTTAATCTATGATTGTCCATCTTGTATTCCCATAGAAAATTAAATAATTTTGATTATACCTGCATCATTTCAAAATCTAATATAATATTCTCTCAAACATATGAGTTACTTTTAAAAATCTAAATATTATGAAATATATTTATTCAAATTATAATATTACTATTTTGGCATTTATTTTTTAAAAAATGAAGATGGTAAGAAGAATCTAGAAAGTCCATTTCAATTCTAGCACTTGGTACTTCTTAAAAACATCACTAGAAGTTTAAATTCACATATGTTAGCTCTATTATTTTAGATGTATGTCTTAATAACCCCACTAAAATTTTTGTACACACATATTGTATTATGTTATCCGTTTTAAACTCTAAGCTTAGGTAATGATAAACTTGAGATAATTATTTTAACTCTCATGTGATTATTTTCTTTGTAGGTAATTAATTAATGTTTTTATGGGTGTTGTATGAAATATATATTTAAATATATGTCTATGTGACCATCTTAAACTAGATATGGATTCATTTTATGATATCAAGGTTTTCAATTTTGTAATTGGAAATAAAATTTGACACTTTATAGTTTTTCAAGATTTAAGGTCTGGGGGATCACCAGAATTAATTTACACTGAGAAATGCATTTAGAATATATTATAATTGCTTTGGTTTTTTTTTTTCTTTTAAAAATTAGTATCTTAATTATTTTAAAGCATCAACATGTTAACATGTTTAGTTTCTGAAATTTGAGTAGTTTTACTCTATTGCAGCAAGAACAATATCAAGGGCAACACCAAGGCCAATACACAACATTCATTCTGCAACGACAGTCACAAAGCCAAGACCCGACCTGGGTCCCAACAAGAAGAAGATCAGCAACAAGTTCAAGGGCACACAGGTAAGAACATATTGTTCATCTACTTTTTTAGATTTCTAAATTAGGGAGAATTCTTTATCTTCTGAAAGTGACTAAAGCACTACTAAAATTTTAGTAGATCATTAAATAAAACAAAGGAATAACCATATAAAGGTTGTTTGTACCAGCTGACTTATTGCATTATAGATGTCATGGAGACTCAGTATATTTTTGGTGCCCACCTACACTATTGCTTCTAGGTTCTGATGTCAATTGTGTCAACATATATGAATTTGTTAAGAACTTTTGCTGAGGAGTGGATCATCATTTCCACTATTACCTTTGTCATATGCGGTAAAGATACACTTGTTGACAATCTCATCTAATCTCATCTAGCTTTTTTCTTTTCTTGTCAGGAATATGTGCATATGCAATGCACCCGAAAATTCTTAGATTTCCAACCAAGCGCTTTGCCAATCGCCGACCTTGTTGGAAGATAAAGATACTTTGGTGCCATTTTTTGTGATACCTTGATCGGCTTGCTTTTTTGTGGGATACTTATACGTGTTTGATATTTAATTACAGGTTTTGCTTCTGTTCTTTGTGTCTATTCATTGCAAAACTTTTCTCTTTGTATTTATCATGTGACAGGCAGACAGCTAGACCTTCTCCTTTTGGATTTAAATTCCAATTATCCTCTTGCACTTGTCCTTTTGTAATGTATCTTATAAAGTTCTCATTTTTGGTTTAAAAATCTAATAACCTAAGAGATTCTCATGCTTTTGGATTACTCATCTGATGAGCCTAGAGAACTGCTCCTGAATTCACATCTGATGAACCTTTAGAACTTCTCCTCTTCAATTCATCATGTGGGCCCGTGGAGCCATGTGCCCCAGTCCTCTGGATATACTAATCACGAGCTTATTCTCATTCATCCTCAAGACACCTGCAATAGTGATCCTCGCTCCTCTGACATTATTAAACTTGTGCTCTGAATTATGCTGCTGGTTACACTACAAGAAATTTGCAATCAGACAACGCATGAAAAACAACGGTTAGAAAAAAAACCGTCGTCCTAAAAAATCATACAACGGTGAATTGATTTTACAGAAAAAATAGTTGTGTGAGCTCCATAACGAACAACGGATATTCATCTTTTTTAAACTGTTGTACAAGTTGTATCCTCTCATCGAGTCAGACAACAGTTTTTTAAATATAGTGTTGTTGTAGATCTTTAACACAACTATTACAAACCGTTGTTACAATGTTAAAGTATAGGGATATAAGACAACGGTTTTGACATTACATTGTGTAATTGAGACAACAGTTTTTTAGAAGGGTTGTCCTCTAAACCATCAAACAACGGAATGAAACCGTTGTCTGAGGAATTTCAATGGGTACTACGTATTGAGGTGGCAGCACGTGATAGGTGGTAAATCATTCACAAGGATTGCTGACGTGGCGAAATGAGAGCCCTTCATTGATATGAGATTTGATATTGGCCGTTAGATCGAAAAATAGCCGAATTCTTATACAACGGTTTTATGTTAAAACAAAAGTGTTGTCTTAATTGGTCTCATACAAGCTTTTAGATATTACGTTGTGTAATTCACACAACAGTTTTTACAAGGGTTGTCTTAGAAAACTTCATACAACGGAACAAAACAGTTGTCTGAAATAGTTATTTTATAATTTCAATGGGCACCACCTGATGAGGTGGCACCCCATGATTGGTTGTAAACATTTTACTCGGATTGCTGAAGTGTCTCAATGATAGCCCTTGATTGAAATGAGATTAGATATTAGCCGTTAGATTGAAAAAAGCTGATATGCTCACACAATGGTTTTATAATAAAAAAAGCGTTGTCTTATTTTATCTTTACACAATGGTGTTTCAAGGAAACCATTGTAAAAGTATTACTCTATAAATGAGATTTCCGGTTTACAAGATTAATTTCTAAAATAATTTTTTTCGACGATTCAACCGTATAGATGTTAAGATATATCAATTTTAGTCATATGAAAAAATTATTAAAAAATTTGAAATTCATCTTGCACGTCAAGATTAGAAAAATCCAGTAAAACTACCCTTTCGAACAACGAAACTCATTCCCGATTTACTAGATTAATTTTTAAATTGATATTTTCGAAGATCCGACCGTACGGATGTTAGGATATATCAATTTTAGTCATATGAAAAAGTTATTAAAAAATATGAATTTCATCTTGCATGTCAGGATTAGAAAAATCCAGTAAAAGTACCCCCCCGACAACGAGACTCGTTCCCGATTTACAAGATTAATTTTTAAAATGATTTTTTCGACGATCCAACCGTATGGATGTTAAGATATATCAATTTTAGTCATATGAAAAAATTATTAAAAATATGAACTTCATCTTGCATGTCAGGAATAGAAAAATCCGGTAAAAGTACCCCTCCCGACAAAGAGACTCGTTCCCGATTTACAAGATTAATTTTTAAAATGATTTTTTCGACGATCCAACCGTACGGATGTTAAGATATATCAATTTTAGTCATATGAAAAAATTATTAAAAAATATGAACTTCATCTTGCATGTCAGGATTAGCAAAATCCGGTATAAGTACCTCTCCCGACAACGAGACTCGTTCCGGATTTACAAGATTAATTTTTAAAATGATTTTTTCGACGATCTAACCGTACGGATGTTAAGATATATCAATTTTAGTCATATGAAAAAATTATTAAAAAATATGAACTTCATCTTGCATGTCAGGATTAGAAAAATCCGGTAAAAGTACCCCTCTCGACAACGAGACTCGTTCCCGATTTACAAGATTAATTTTTAAAATGATTTTTTCGACAATCCAACCGTACGGATGTTAAGATATATCAATTTTAGTCATATGAAAAAATTATTAAAAAATATGAACTTCATCTTGCATGTCAGGATTAGAAAAATCCGGTATAAGTACCCCTCTAGACAACGAGACTCATTCCGGATTTACAAGATTAATTTTTAAAATGATTTTTTCGACGATCCAACCGTACGGATGTTAAGATATATCAATTTTAGTCATATTAAAAAATTATTAAAAAATATGAACTTCATCTTGCATGCCAGGATTAGCAAAATCCGGTATAAGTACCCCTCCCGACAACGAGACTCGTTCCGGATTTACAAGATTAATTTTTAAAATGATTTTTTCGACGATCCAACCGTACGGATGTTAAGATATATCAATTTTAGTCATATGAAAAAATTATTAAAAAATATGAACTTCATCTTGCATGTCAGGATTAGAAAAATCCGGTAAAAGTACCACTCTCGACAACGAGACTCGTTCCCGATTTACAAGATTAATTTTTAAAATGATTTTTTCGACGATCCAACCGTACGGATGTTAAGATATATCAATTTTAGTCATATTGAAAAATTATTAAAAAATATGAACTTCATCTTGCATGTCAGGATTAGAAAAATCCGGTATAAGTACCCCTCCCAACAACGAGACTCGTTCCGGATTTACAAGATTAATTTTTAAAATGATTTTTTCGACGATCCAACCGTACGGATGTTAAGATATATCAATTTTAGTCATATGAAAAAATTATTAAAAAATATGAACTTCATCTTGCATGTCAGGATTAGCAAAATCCGATATAAGTACCCCTCCCGACAACGAGACTTCTTCCGGATTTACAAGATTAATTTTTAAAATGATTTTTTTGACGATCCAACCGTACGGATGTTAAGATATATCAATTTTAGTCATATGAAAAAATTATTAAAAAATATGAACTTCATCTTGCATGTCAGGATTAGAAAATTCCGGTAAAAGTACCCTTCTCGACAACGAGACTCGTTCCCGATTTACAAGATTAAATTTTAAAATGATTTTTTCGATGATCCAACCGTACGGATGTTAAGATATATCAATTTTAGTCATATGAAAAAATTATTAAAAAATATGAACTTCATCTTGCATGTCAGGATTAGAAAAATCCGGTATAAGTACCCCTCCCCACAACGAGACTCGTTCCCGATTTCAAGATTAATTTTTAAAATGATTTTTTCGACGATCCAACCGTACGGATGTTAAGATATATCAATTTTAGTCATATGAAAAAATTATTAAAAAATATGAACTTCATCTTGCATGTCAGGATTAGAAAAATCCGGTAAAAGTACCCCTCCCGACAACGAGACTCGTTCCCGATTTACAAGATTAATTTTTAAAATAATTTTTTTGACGATCCAACCGTACGGATGTTAAGATTTATCAATTTTAGTCATATGAAAAACTTATTAAAAAATATGAACTTCATCTTGCATGTCAGGATTAGAAAAATCCGGTATAAGTACCCCTCCCGACAACGAGACTCGTTCCGAGTTACAAGATTAATTTTTAAAATAATTTTTTTCGATGATCCAACCGTACGGATGTTAAGATATATCAATTTTATTCATATGAAAAAATTATTAACAAATTTAAAATTCATCTTGCATGTCAAATATGTATGTATCATATGTATACAAAGTTAAATCCAAAACTAGATTCATTTAACGTGCTGTAAAATATGTATCATATGTATACTGAATATTTTTTTCAACGTGTTGTACAATAACAATAAAACATAAAATTATCTAATTACACTAATATATAATAAAATTAAAAAAATAATATAAATACACATGAATTAAAATTAAAATTAATCAAATATTACACAATATTTCCCCCCTTTGATTGAATGCAATTTTTTGTTTCCCCCCTTACCAAAGTCTTCTTCCCGGGTTTCCCACTTTTTCACTATAGCCCTATCTCTTCGGCCCCTCTCACACAAGCACTCGCATCAGTTCATCGCCTCTCACACTCCCCTCTTGCCATCTATCTGGCTTTTTTCCTCGTCAGTTTCAATTTCTTGTTTCTTCTATACAATCAAACCAGAGCTTCAGAACCCTAATCTTGGTCGACTTTGAGTTATTCAAAATCTGAGTTGTAATTAGTTTTACAATTAGTTTGATTGGAGGTTTTTAAGAGGAGCCCAATCTTTAATTCGCTGAAATTAGTAAGTTAATTGAGTCCTTTACAATTTTATGTTATATTTGAGATGGGTTTTTTTTAGAACTGGGTGTATAACAAGCTCTGTTTCTCCTCTGGTTGGAGATGTAGCTCTGGATTTCGAAGCTGAGGCTATTTTCGATCAGGAATTCATCAATGTAAGTACTAGATATCAGAGTTTTCGTACCATTTTCAAATTTTCGGCTAGAGTTGGTTACTCTCGATATTATTGTTTTTATAAATTGAGCGTCTCTTTCTACTTGGAGTTGTTCTAATTGAGCAGATGCCTTTTTCTGGCTGATTATTATTATTATTGTCTTATAACACTTTGTTTTGATGTCTTGTTTAATTGAGATGTATGTTGTTTATCCCAAATTGTGAAATCTATTTATGCAAGTATGCCACCAGTTCTGTGCATTTCGGGGTCTACTTTGAGTTGT